>NC_048308.1:28261257-28561257 GCF_013100865.1 Trachemys scripta elegans
GCCGGGTTACCTGCTTCAGGCTTCAAGCAGGGGAGGGGGCGGAGACTTTGGGAGGGGGCGGAGTTGGGGCGGGGGCAGGGTTGGGGGCGGGACCGGGGCCCCGGGAGTGTCCTCCATTAGGAGGCACAAAATATGGTAACCCTAATTCATACAGAACAGAAGATAACCCCACTCCCCAAAGAGCTGACAATCTAAAATACAAGACAGACACACAGATATAGACAAAAATAATTTGTCAAAGATACAGTACATTTTTTTCCAGTTTTCCTTCCCTGGCATAACAATCCCCCTTTCCCACCAACTTCCTCTGTCCAGCTGCCAGTTGGACATCTTCACAGTCTTGAACCTGAGAGTCCGCCTTCACCACATCACACCCTACAGGAAAAAACCTGCCTCATTTTCTGCGACACACAAAAAAATATAAACCCCTAAACTGTGAAAGGTGTCTTAAAGTTTTTTTTAAAAAAGCTAATTTGTTATTTGGTTAAAACTTTAATACACTGTATTATCTAATTAATAAGGCCACAAAAATCCAAAACTACTGCATTAAAAGAACACTGAGGTTATAACCACCAAGAAAATCTGTAACTAAACTCAAAATGTACCAGATGAAAACATGAAACTCCCACATCAAAATCTGAATAAGCACAATGGGCACATTAAAGCCTATTTATTCACCCTTGATCCCTGTGTATCAGTGAGACAGGACACAATACTTAGCATTTTATCATTTTTTATCTTCAAAGTAAGGCCACGTGAAGTAATTTAAAGGCATACCACCCTCTGAACACAAGGCTGGCCTTTTGATTTGCAAGACACCACACAAGAATGTGGTCTCACACTGATGAATTAAAGAATTCGGCTAGGCATTGCCTCCCTACATTGGTCCTTTCTGCAGGAGGAAGAGATCAGGCCAGCACATAAGTTGCCAAGTAAGCAGTTTATTGCATCACTTATTTTGCTCATGCATATGAGTAGCCCTGATTTCGAAGGACACAAACTGAAAAACAAGACAATACAAAACGAGATCTTGCAGGAGCCAGGTATCTCACATGATATGCTGAAATGAATAGGAGATTCATGTGAGATGTCACTCCAGCTCCATTTTAACTCACCACCAATGAGCACTGGTCATTACATGCTGTTTCACCCTAAATTGTGAATTTCGCTTATTGCTGTTTTGTTACATACATGAAAGCTCTTGTAGAATAGTTTTCTTGAATTAAGGGCCCAACTTGACTCTTCTTCCTATTAGAGTGTTTCCATTTACTTCAGGGGGAGTCGATCAAAGCCCTAATTTTCCTGTTGTTTAAATTAATACATGGACTATGTTTAGTGCATGAAAAATAGGATTTGGAAATTTAAAAGCAAAGATCCATATGTTCAGAATGAACGTGCTGCAGTAACCATAAAAGGAAAACCTGTCAGGGTTTTAATCAGATATCATTATTTACTGTAGCCTATAACAGTCTCTTGAAATCTTGAATCTGCTTTCTTACTGATGCTTTTCTGGAATCATACATACCTGCGGCTTGTTATTGCTCAAAATTTGCTACTGATTTTTCCTTTAGAAAATAAAAAAAAATGCATAGAAGTTTTGGAAACATATCACTTAATACAGGCACTTGTGTGTGTAACACAGACATACAAACAAAAAGGTCCAGATTTTCATCCCTATTTTTGCCACACTCCATAGCATATAAGGTCACTGGGGTTTTCAGCATTAATGCAAGTAGCTACAACTATTGGTTGGTGGGAGGAGGCATGGTTGTTGTAAGATGAGGGAAGACAGAGAAGGGAGTGATAGGAAATAAACAGAGATAAAGTGTGTTGAGGAGAGGTCCATGAATGACAACCTTCCAATCACAAGGTGCCTACTATCTCACCACCTAAGCCCACACATATTCTCTTCTGTCACATGGTCCACAGTTCAGAAGGAACTATGTTAACTGGAAATTGTATGATATATGATTTGTGACACGATCAAGGTTGTTAAGGGGAATTGTCCAACAACAAGAAGACAAAGACCAGAAAGAATACATGCTTTCTGCTGAGTGCATGGACACACAAAGGCTTGGACTCCTGGATGGAAGCTCCATCCAGACTGCCCTCTTGAAATTTTGTGGAGGGTTCAATTTGAAAAAATGTCATTGGTTGGCTCCAAAGGAGACAGGGAGCATGATCACAGAGGGGACTGGAGAACTAGATTGTGGTGAGGGAGGGAAGCATTGCTAGGATCTAAAATTAGGCTTTCCTTCTTGGAGTAAGAAGTTAGAAGGGTTACTGAAAGCTGCTGTGATGTATGTTATGTTTAATCTAGTTAAATAAAAGTTTAGTGGTTTGTCAAACCCTGAGGTCAGAGATATAGTGAATCAGTGGGTTTGAGGAGATCTGCGGGGCTTCAAAAGAGAGGAAGGAAAGGCAGCCAGGATTGCCCAATATTTACAGACAAGTGTCCTGAGAGAGAAGCTTAGAGGAGTCAAAAGGCTGCACTAGTGAATCACAGACATGGTTTTGGACAAGATGTGTGCCCACGAAGGTGCAGGTTGTGACATCGTCCCCACTTCAACAACCGATAACGGAGAGAAATGATCATGAGAGATGATGAAGAGGTTTTCTTTTAAAAGTTAATACCTCTGGATGTTCCAGCTTGTCTTTATTTCTATGTTGCAAAGCCCATAATTAATGCATAAGAAATAAGTGCCAGATAAAGTTTATTACAGTCCATTTGTCACAACTAACCAAAAACATTTACTCAGATTTAAAATCTATTTTTAACTGTTTTTACTGAACCCTGTTCCTAAGGAAAATGATAGGCAATTATGCATTATGCCTGATTCAAAGTACGTTAGAACACTATTGTGATTGTGTTAGTTCTCTGCATATGTTAAATCTCCCTTCTGTATCTTTCTAGGTAGCATTAACCTGTCGTGCAAAAGAGACTATCTGAATATGCACACATCTCTAATCTGAAGATGAAAAATAACATCCTGGGAACCTTTTAAAAAAGATCTCGGAGCAGATGATGGTGAGTTTATTTTGTGTTCCTATTTTCATTTTTATTAGGGGGTTTTCTTCATTTTTTATAATAAAGACAGTTGAGATGAGTGAGAGATCAGTTCAGAAGTTGGTAAGGAAACAAAATTTAGATCATATTAGCAGAAGGGGTAAGTATGAGCTTCATAATCTGTTAGCGCATTTTGCATTGTATTAGCAAAATACCATGTCATCAATCTCCTAATGTTTTTTTTGTCTGACTCTGCCACCTTTTGGCTTGCACACCCTGAGGATCATAATTACAGCCACAAAACATATGCATTGCGAGCTTGAAAAGTAGGGAATAGAAATGAGTTTGATACATAAATCACTCTTGATCTACTTTATTTTTAGCGTGTAAATGAGCATAGCCCTATTTTTGTTTGTTATAACTTTCTGAAACTTTTACACACTTTTTGTACAATTTTATATTTATGAAAGCATAAGGGTTTGATAACATAAAATACCAGTTTATAATAGGTATGTTTTCAAAATCTGAACCCATTACATATTTTTCCTATGACTGTTCAGAACTACTGAATAATAACTTGTAAGCAAAGAGAGGCACGTTTTCCTTCATATTTGATGGGTTTGTTAAAATATTGTGTAAATCTGTTTTATTTGTAACAGGGACTCTTGTGTGTTAAATCCACAAACTATGAAAACCTATCAACCAAAATATTAATTTAAGGAACATGGATTTCATTTTTTACCTTTCAATTTTTTTAAGCCATGAAAGATAAGGGCATGAGTGGTCAGTGAGAACAGAAGTAAAACAAGAAATAAATATTCTAGAATGCTGAAGAAATCTGAACCAGACATCCATTATTTCCAAAAACCGAACATAAATAGAATTCTTAGACCTTAATTTTATCCTAATTTAAGATAAGGGAGGCTTGCAGAACATCATTTTGGCTGTAATTATTATCATCTGAAAAGCAGTGGAGCATTCTCTAGGGCATGTGCAACTAAGGAAGATTAGAGTTCACTAAGAGGCTCCATTTATTTCCACCTACCAATTTAAGTATGGATAACATATTACAGTTCTGGAAGGGAAAAAAAATAACTAGAACATATTAACATAGTCACGTCTCTCTCCTTCTCCTGAACTCAGGTTCTAACTGTACTGATTGCAACTCAATCATTCATTAGAAACTGAGGCCATAAGCTTATTTTATTGATTCTCTCAAGACGATTTTAAACTGTAGCAGAAGAGGTTCGCATTCCTGCTTTAAAATGAAAAGAAAAAAAAAAACATTGTCCGGGCAAGGGAAGAAAAAAAATGACAAAATGAATTTGATTTTACATTAGTGTGTTGTGTAAATTTCTTGACATGGGCAATGAAACCACATGCATATTCTCAAGGATGTCTAAATTCCAGTGGAGACCGATAACATCTGAAAATGGGAAGGAAATTTTTAAACATAAAGGGGCACTCAGAGTCAATTTACAGCAGCATGTAAAGATCCTAGTGTATAGGATTAAAAATAAGGTAGGCACTGCCTACCCTAGAGAGTCTCAACTGCTATTTTCTGATCCCAAAACTCCTGTCATTGATTTCTGCAGAAGCAAAGAGAACCTGTCAGTTGTTTTTCAATATTTAAATAAATTGTAATGTTCTAAAGGGTAGCATTATGCTGCAGACTAATGTGTTAACTAAAAGTTTAAAGCGCTATATGGGACTCTGAGCTGTCTTTGGGCTTTCTTCCAATGCGACTTAGCTAAGGAATTTCTTCCCTTAATTGAAACTTAATGCCATTCCTCAAGACTCACTTTTTCTGTAACATCTGTGAGGTATTAGCCAAATCATAATGGCCAGACAAAAGAGAATATTTATATTTTTAATGTATATATTTGGTTGTATCCTTCTCCTCCATCCTTCATAAGGTGCTTGACATCTTAGATTGTAAGCTCTTCAAGGCAAGGACTGTGTCCTCCTTTCACATTGTAAGTGCTATCAGAATACAAATTAATACAATATAAACAATACTATCAATTAATATTAGTATTACTAATACTAATAAGGCAACTATGCTGCACAGACACTGAAATAACTACAAATGTATTGATTTCAGTCTCAATGGGTCACAGTTGACATATTATTATGTAATAGTCCAATACAACACAGTAACAAATGTTCACCGAGAAGGGCAATGCATGCAATGCTCTTCAACATCTGCCTCAGAATCTACTTGGAGAGATGGTGAGAGACCAAAGGCTCCTCTGCCAACAATACATTGATGAGACTCAGCTGTGGAGTCCATATTCCACAGACACAACCAGTGCTATCACACAATGTCAAAATGCCAGCAAGGGATCAGCTGGATGAAGAACAAGTGGCTCAGACTAAACCTGGGCATGACCAAAGTGATGTTACTCACAACACAGAAACAGTTTAAGAACTGGAACTTTATACCTCTCTTCCATTTTAAAGACTGCCCCGGTCACCACAGTGGTGATCCTGTTGACTCACTGTTCAGCTTAGACAATCATGTAGCATCAATGGAAAACAATCCCTTTTTCCACTTTCATCTTGCTGGGGAATTTCATTCCTTCCTCTTGGAGATGGACTGTGCCATAGTGATTCACCCATCTGTCACCATACACCTCCTGACTAGACTACTGCAACTGTGTCTGGGCTGAAGGTGGAATCAATACAGATAGAGCCCTGCAAATCCACGGATATCCACTTCATATTTGCAGATGCGGTTGTATTGTTTACCATCTTTGTGCATTGTGGATCGGATACATATCTAAATTTTTGTATCTGTCCAGGGCTCTAAATACAGAGGCTCCAACTCAGGCAGAATACAATATCCTCCTTCCTCAATAGCACAGGCCACCATGAGCACACCACCTATGTGCTCCAATCCCTACACTAGCTCCCAGTCCATTTGCTCTGACAGTTCAAATCCCTGTCCCTGATCTAAAAAGTCTTGCCTAAAGGGGAGGGGAAGGAGAAGGGAAGTCTGAATAGGCAAAATGATCCAAACTTAATCCTCAAACTATGGAAAATATGAAGTGAATGAGGGAATGAGCCATACAAATTTATCTATCTATCTATCTATATATAGGGAGAATGTTGAGGAAAGGAGATCACTAGGAGAAGGCTCTGGAAGGAGAGAGGTGTATTAAGAGGTGCTAGTGACTCTGTTAGTAAACCTGTGGGGAGACGGGACTTTGGTACAGATTAGGCTCAGGTTCAGGCTGGTTATTATTTGACTTTAAAATGTTCTTACACCTCTCTGTGAAATCAGACAGTGGACAGCGCTTTCAGTCCTGGGTGGTTAACATAGGATACATATTTCCACAGTTGGGAATTCTAAATTTCGTGCCCAATTTCAAAAAGTGGGCCAACAGCCTTCATTTTAAACATCTACAAAGTTTGGACTAAATTCTGTGCTTGGGTAGGAGAAGGGGCTTTAGTTGAAATCAGTTGGAGCCCCCCCAAGTGTGTACTTGAGGCAGAACATGGCTATTTGGCTGCTCTGTTCTCTACATTAATAAAACAAACAGCTTTGGGGCAACTACATCTGTATTCCCCCTCCCCTCCGGGGTCAACCAGGGGCACATACAGTTAGATTTCCAGCTCCCAGAACACACCTCTCTTGGGCAAAGACTTGTGCCTCTCTCTCTCTCTCTCTCTCTCTCTCTCGTGACCAGGGGTTTTCAAGGCTGGACAGTTTCCTGACTTACACTGTGATAGTCCCAGCAAGACAGAATGCCTAAACAGGCCAGCATCTGCGCTTTGTTTTCTCTCCAGATGCTCTGCCTAGCGTATTGCCTGCAGTTACAAGTTACCACACAGCTCTTTCTAAGCAAGCACGTATATTCCTATGGTGAAAGCATTACAGAAAAAACATTAAAACAAGTAAAGAACCTACACACATGCTAAAAAAGACTACCAGAGGTCACCCCAACTCCAACATCAGGCTCTGCTAGGTGTAGTCCTGTAACAACCACAACTGGGTTTTCCCTGTGGTTACAAGTTTATAACGGTCTCAAATTCAGAACCAAACCACCATGACTACTTCAATATTTCCTTTATACAGCTTGGGCCTCATGTAACAGATGATCAGCAGAAAATGGCCCACTCCTCAGAATGTAGCTTCAAAAGGCAGGGTATTTGCATAACCAGAGGTGTGGCATTTGCATTTACCTCCCCCTAGATATTCCACAGGAAAATCACTTTAACATGTTTTGTTCCAAAGTCCATTCTTTTCTGGCACGTTATACAATATAGTCCATGGAACTCCCAGACCTCATATCTGTTACATCTCCAACCTGGAGACACTGCATACAATTCAGCCCACAATAATACATATGCTTAATACAATAAAGTTTTTAAAGGATATTGCAGAAATTGCCAGAACATAGACATTTGGCTACTATTTTCCCCTCATTAAGACAACAAACAGAATCAAACAAAATTTAGCTATTCTCTTCAGGCACTAATGAACTTGCAAGTTCCTTTTTTGTGCTATACATAGCTCTTAATAAAATGTATCAGTGACATGAAACTAACATCAAGTAGGAGTGGGAGGATGGTATTATCACAGTATATGGCATTAATGACACCATTAATGGAATACCGTGTCCTGTTCTGTTGTCCACACTTCAGAAAGGCTATTGAAAAATTGGAAAGGGTTCAGAAAAGAGCAATGACTATGATTTGGGATCTATAAAACATGCCTTATATTGAGAGACTTATAAAGCTCAATCTATTTAGGTTCTATCCAAGAGAAGATTAAGAGGTGACTTGATCAGAGTTTACAAGTACCTACATCAGGAGTAGATTTCTGATAGTAAAAGGTCTTTAATTTAGCAGACAAAGGCTAATGACATCCAATGGCTGGAAGGTGAAGCTACATAAATTCAGACTAGAAATAAGATGTACATTTTTAACAGTCAAGGTGATTAGCCATTGGAACAACTCATCTAGGGACATGGTGAATTCTCCATCATTGGAAAATGTATAATCAAGTCTGGATATCTCTCTTGAAGATATGCTCTAGCTCAAACATAAGTTATGGGCTTGATGCCCATATGGTGTGATTCTCTGGCCAGTTTTATGCAGGACCTCAGACTAAATGACTGTAAAGGTCTCTTCTGTTCTTACAGCCTACAAATTAGTTTTTGTTAAAATGTTTTGTCATTCAGCATTGCTATAAACCTTGATACTAAAAAGCTCAAACTGAGGCAGTTTGACCCATATCTCAGGAATCTGATAACATCACAAATCACTGAAGCATCACATTGTGGCTACCAAGATGTAATCAATTCCCCCAGATATGCAGGCAGCCTTATACTGTAGCTCACTGTTACTTGTATAGCATCCTATCTGAATATCTATTAGGAATGAGGGAGAAGGAAATGTTACTCACCCTGTGCAGTAACTGTAGGTCTTTGAGATGTGTCCCCCTATGAGTGTTCTACTTCAGGTGCTCATGAACCTCTCAGGCCCTTGATTGAAGATTTCTAGCTAGCAGTGTCCATTCAGCCTGCACATGCACCCTCTGCCTTCTTGTGGCAGACACCAAGGCTGGATAGGGATGCACAAATGAACCACTCTCCAATTTCTTTTTTACTCAGTCATCCCCTAGGGAACAACCAAAGCAGAGGGGAAGGAGGGCAGCTAGTGGAGCACCAATAGGGGCACATATCTTGAAGAACTAGAATAACTACACGGGAGAGTAACATTTCCTTCTTCTTCAAGTAGTGTCCCTATGGATGTTCCACTTCAGGTGACATCTGAGCAGTATCCCTAGAAGGAGGAGGGAGCTTTGGAACAGGATCCAGAACTGAAGACAATACTGCACAGCCAAGTGCCACATCAGACCTGACAACATGGAGCAGGGTGTATTGCTTTGAAGATGTATGGACTGAAGTCCGTGTAGCAGCTCCACAGACATGAGATACTGCAATATTCTACAAAAATGCAGTAGATGTTGCCTGGGGATCTAGTCGAATCTGCTCTCACCCACTGCAGGACTGAGCACCTGCAGACTCATAACAGGTAGAGATAAAACCAGATATCCATTCTGAAAGCCTTTGAGCAGAAATAGGAGCCCCCTTAGATCTATCTGCGAAGGATATGAAGAGTCTAGGCAATCTCCTAAAATGCTTAGATCTATCTGGATAGAAGGTTATGGCCCTCCTAATGTCCAAGGAAATAGGATTCCTGCTGAGAACTATGGGGTGTCAGAAAAAAATACTGGTATATGGATAGATTGAAATTCCAATGTAGCCTTCTGGAGGAACTTAGGGTGCTGACAGAGAGAGACCTTATCATTAAATAACATGGTAAAGAGGAATCTGACATCAAGGCTCCAATCTCCCAAACCTATGGGCCAACATGATGGCAACTAAGAAGGCAATCTTCATGGACAAATGAAGTAGGGAGCAGGTCATACTGGATTCAAAATGAAGGTTTTATGAGGTGATTGAGAACCAAGTTGAGACCCCAAGACCACGTGGAGTGTCTAATGTGTGGAAAGAGATTATGTAGACCCTTAATAAATCTGGACCATACTAGGTGAGCAAAAAGGGAGAATCTCTCAACCAGGGAATGAAAGGTTGATATGGCAGACAGGTTGACTGAACTGATGGATAACTCGGATGTCTTTAGACCCAGCAGGTAATCTAGGATGAGGGAAAGGGGAACCGATTCCAGCCAGAGGTAACAATGACCACACCAATGGACAAATACCTTCTATTTCTGCAAGTACTGTACTTTCTACTGTTTAATAACACCTGCTGTACCTCAATAGAGCAGGAAACCTCTGTTGCTGAGAATCACCCAGCAGTCATGCCCTGAGGCATAAAACTGCCAGGTGGGGTGAAAAATGCAACCCACATCCTGAGACAGGAGATGGGGAATGGTCGGGAGAGAGTTCGGCAGTTGGACACAGTGTTGAAGCAGGTAAGGGTACGAAGCTTGTCTCAGCTGTCTGGAAGATAGACTGCTGAAATCTGGATACGATGGTTATGCGCCAGTTCCACAGCTTTGTAGCTTCAAGCACACAAGGAGGGGGATCTTGCTCATCCCTGCTTGTTGTAAAACATGAAGAACATGTTCCACATCATAACCCTAATTGTTTTGCCTCTGATGAAGGGCAGGAAACAGAGGCAAGCATTCCTGATTGCCCTGAGCTCCAGCAGGTTGATGTGGAGGCTGGTTTCATGGACTGTCCATCTGCCCTGAACCGTGAGGTTGTCAAGGTGGGCCCCCCATTCTAACACAAATGAGTCGGTCACTAGGGTCATTGATGGGGTTTGGAGATAGAAAGGGACGCCTGCATAGATGTGGAGTTGCTCCTTTTACTCTCAGTTTAGAGTTTTCTTTGCATGGAAGGAGATTGTCATGCACCTGTCAAAAGTGTCCCTGGTTGGAAAACAGGCAGTTTGTAGCCAAAGCAGAGGAGGCATAGCCTTACATTATTGTTACAAAGGTGTAAGCTGCCATGTGGCCCAAAAATTGGAAACACTGTGGCCCATGGGCTTTCCTGAATTGCCCCAACCAGTCCTGACAAGGTCACAAATCTGTCTAAAGGGAGGTACGCTCTGGATGTCACTGAGTCCAAGCATAGCCCTATAAACTGTATTCTTTATGCCAGTGCTAGTGTGGTTTCCTTTATGTTCAGCTGTAGATCCAACTCTTGAAACAGAACAAGGGCCTTCTGGGTGGATGATAACACTGTCTCAAAAGAGCAGTCCTGCTGAAAGTAAGCCACCACTATAGCTAGAACCTTCGAAAACACCCACAGTGCCCAGGATAGGCTGAAGGGAAGCACTCGGTACTGGAAATTATCTTGACTTATGCTAAATCATAGGTATTACCTGTGAGATGGTTGTATATTTATATGGAAGTAGGTGTCTTGTAGGATGATGGATGAAAACCAATCCTCATTTCTCTAGTGAAGGAATTATAGTTGCTAGAGTCACTATCCTGAACTTTTGAGGCTTCATGAACTTGTTCAGCTGTCTTAGGTCTAAGTTCAGCCTCCAACCTCTGTCCTCCTTTGGTACTAGGAAGCATTTTGAGTAGAACCCCATGCCCTGTAACAGGGAGGTACCAGTTCTACTGCTCCTAGTCATAGGAGAGAGACCACTTCTTGCCTTAATAGAAGTTCATGAGAGGGGTCCCTGAAGAGGGACGGGGAAGGGAAGAAGTGACAAAATAATGTAGGCTGATGTTATGACATCCAAGACCCACTGGTCTGTGGTGATCCACTCCTAAGCCTAATGGAAGTGGATAAGGCAGTCCCCAGGGGTGGGAGGTGAGCTAAAGGGCGTAACTATAAATTCAGAGGAGTGGGAGAATTCAAACCCTCGACCAACCCATCAAAACTACAGTTTAGAGGACATCTAGGTGGTCGTGGGGGGCAGATAGGCAGCCCTCTTCCTCTAGAACTTATGTCTCTTTCTGTGCAAAAGAGGCAATGGCAGAAGCCTGGTGAACCAGGCACATACCACCAGGTGAAGACAAGTCTCCCTGGGGAAAACAGAGGGTAAAACAGCTCTCTCACCTAAAACTAACTATACTAAATGCTAAACAGTAACCTACAACTATAAACAAACTAACTTTGTAGAAAAGAGAAAAGGCTGAGTTCATTCTAGGTGGAAACAACTAGTGTTCCATCTCAGGCCAAGGCAACAGAGAAGGAACAGAGGGAGAGTTCACCTGCGCACCTTTATATAACCTCAGTGCCTGCCGCTAGGAGGTATAGGGCATATGCATGGGCTGAACAGACACTCCTAGCTACAAATTTCCAATCAAGAGCTCGAGAGGCACATGAGCACCCCTAGGGACACTACTCAAAGAACAGGAGAATGTATATAGCTTGTTAAATTTTCAGGAGAATTTGTAATATTGAGTTTTGAATTAATTTGAAACAGTACAAATATTATATGTTTATAGATCTGTTTGATATTATAAACTAGAATCTTTTATAGCAGGGGTCGGCAACCTTTCAGAAGTGGTGTGCCGAGTCTTCATTTATTCACTCTAATTTAAGGTTTCGCGTGCCGGTAATACATTTTAACGTTTTTAGAAGGCCTCCTTCTGTAAGTCTGTAATATATAACTAAACTATTGTTGTATGTAAAGTAAATAAGGTTTTTAAAATGTTTAAGAAGCTTCATTTAAAATTAAATTAAAATGCAGAGCCCCCTGGACCGGTGGCTAGGCATTTCCAAATACAAGAACTAGAAAGAAAATCAGCTCGCGTGCCACCTTCAGCACGCATGCCATAGGCTGCCTACCCCTGTTTTATAGGGTTTTAACTCTACAATAGCAATTACTGGGTTGCTTTTGTTGTTGATGCTCAGGTTTATACTTTATATAGCTATCCACTGGGCATTCTCAGTGGAGAGCTCACACCTCTGGAATCTGGCTTCATAGCCCAAATTTGGCAATAGTCTACAAACTATTTGTTTAGCCGGGCTTTTGATGTTTTTGCTTTGTTTTTACATTGGGTGCTATTATAAACTAAAGATTCCTATGCCATCTCCAGCATACACCAGCCTGCCATGTATAATGTGCGTCTTTACCATGTGTTGTTTGTGTTTGAACTGGATTGTAAACTCCTTGGGATGGGACCATATCTTATTTGTCTGTAAAGTACCCAGTAAATAATGAAAAATAAAGTATAATAAGTTCCCAAATTCTGCATAGTAAAATGATCTTCCTTTACATTAATATTAACAGTTAATTTCTATTCTGATATAATTGCCAGCCAGGCAGTTTCAATTAGAATGATCATTTAAACTTAAAGAACAAAAATAAAGTATTTTAAGCAACTCACCAGCACAAAGAAGCCATTAGAACTAATGACACCAGAGGTGGTCAGCAAACACTTCAATTCCTGTGTTTTTCATGGAGGTTACACAGATTCCACTGACTATTTGCAAATAGAAAAAAATGAAGACAATTCAGATGGGTTACTGCTGCAGTCGAAGCACACTGCTTTCAAATTTCTTTGTAAATAAGGATATATGTGAAAGGGAAGAACTAGAAATACCTCAACATATCCCTTGAGCATGGTTCATAGCCCCCAACATGCTGTCCTGGTTTTATAAATTAGAAATCTTGTCATCTTATCATAGAGACCAAGAAAATTGTGGCAAACTTTATCTGTTAAGTGAACCTTAATAACCCCAACTTTAACTTCAAGAAAATTACACTTGGAAACATTTCACAGTCTTGCAGGTTGCAGAAGATACAAAATGCGTTCTTTTTCCCCCTCTCTCAAAGAGTTATTAACCCTCCCTACTGAGCCTCAGAGACCTCAAGCAATTGTAGTTTACTGAAAATCACATCCAGTTATAATGATCATGTTTCCATTATTTTGGCAAAATATTTTCAGCAGAATTTAGGTCACAAAACAAACGTATGGGATTTAAAACTTTAACAGTTAATTGGCAGTAGCTTTAATTCTAAAAAATGGTAGACTTCAGTAAAAAATTTGACTGTTGTAACAACAGAGTTGGCATTCGGCTCTTATAAAATAATTCACAAAGGCTCATTTCTGATAAGGCAGACAGTACCTTTTATTACAACATCCAACTATCCTATACACTTGAAAGGGAAAACAATAGATATTGGGTTTCACAGTAAGAGACTGCCCTTTCGATCAGTTTGCTGCCAGGATTTGTCTTGAATATTGCAGTTTGAATCTTGGCATATCATGACAGTTTCAGAGTGCAATCAGCTCTGATGCAAGGCCAGTCATAATTGTGTCTTAATGGTTTCAGCATTGCAAATTCACATGATCTTATCACGCGTTTCACAGTATTTGGTGTTTTTCTTAAAAGCTCCAGCTCCTGGAGTCAAGCAAATATGAGAGAATCTCAGTTTTCATGTAAAAAAAGTTTCTAGTCCTCATGACTCAGAAGAAGAGCTTGAAAATATGACAAGTGTACCCTAAAAGTTCAAACACCATAAGGCAAACAAAGAGACCTCAATGTATTATCTGTATTTTTTAAATCTCAATCTTATTATTTTTGGGTGGCTGATTCATTATTCTTTAACATTTGGGGATTGGCCACACTGTAGTTCTACCTCAACAAATGCTGAGCTCAACAGTGTACCGTGCAACAGACCTGAGTTCAAGAACCACATGAGGAACCTAAGCAGCAGCACGCAATGTGAAACTGAAGTTGGTCCATCAGAGGCTATGAATAGTGGGGATGGTCGAGGGTCAGTACCTTTCACCACACTTAACCAACCCACATGCTGCATCTGATGCCTGTGACATGAGCACCTTCCTGAGGAGGAATCATACAGGGAAAGAATAGTTTTTTTTTTTACCAAAATATTTGCAGATTTTATGGTAATTGAGGAAGTTCAGCACTCGTGTAAATATCTGCAGCTCCTCTGAAATAAAGTTTTAAATGTGTTTCTTTCACCCAGTTCAGAGTAAGTGTGACATTCCCTGCTCAGAACTACCTTTCTCTCCCTGTCCATTTAAAACCAAAACTCTGTCCATCTCTCTCCCTTGGTAACTTCCCTTAACCTTCTTTACCTGTGTACTATATTAACAAGATCAGAAACAGAGATGGGCTACAGCCAGGATGCAAGTCCTGTGCTGTGCTCTGTAAGTACAACAACATGGCAATTTTATACCCAATTCCACTCAAGACAAAGGGCATCAAAACCAGTTGTCAAAAATATGTAATTCTACTTGTTTATTTTCTTGGGTTAAAAACTGTGAGAAAATCCTTCCTCAAGGAGGTTCTTATGCATCTAAATCAGTGGTTCTCAACCTGCGGCACTGTGGCCTAGTGGCCAGAGTCCATGCAGGGCAGCCTGGCCTAGTAGCCAGCGTCAAATAGGGCCATCCTTCTGCGTGGGGCAGTGTTGCCTAGTGGCTGGAGTCAATGGAGCTACCCATTTGTGCCTAAGCAGGGCAGTAAGGCCTGGTGGCCAAGCAGGATGTGGGCTGCTACCCAGGGATGGGTTGGAAGCTGGGGTAGGGGACCCAGGCCCTCCCTACTCCACCAGGTTCCAGCCCAGAGCCCGATCAGTGGCAAGTGTACCCCTTGCTAGGTCACTGGGGATACATCGGAAACACGCTGAGCCAAACCCCAGTTTGAAAATCGGATCAATGTCTAGCTTCCTGGACTACTTCCTACCTGTCTACGCTGTCTTCCTGTGCTGTAGACCACAGGTCCTCTGGATCTCTGGGGTAGTTGACCAGCAAAGTTCCCAATGACTCCTTCCCCTTTTGGGCTTCCACAGGCAACCAGGTATTCGCCTGGGTCTTGGCGTGCCTGGCCTCTGTGGTCTGGGGCTCTGGAGTAATTCCCATTTACTTCAGTCGAGTTATTCCAGATTTACACCAGTTTAACTAAAAGCAGAATTTTGATTCCTAATGTTTTCCTCCAGAGTTGCAAACTCCAAATGCAACTGCTATTTACTGGCCATACCTAGGACTAACAATTCTACCAAACAAAAGGAAGTGCGCCCCCCCACCCCCTTTTTATGCCTGTTCATAAGCCAACATAAAGAATAAAAATCGCAAAACAAAGAACATTTGAAAAAATGATATTAAGATAATACTACCACCACCTAGCTTGCATTTAGTGCTTTTCATCAATAGATCTCAAAGCGCTTTACAAAGGAACCCCTTCTTTTGGCTAGATGTATGAAAGCAGTAAACTCCAGTCCCATGGCATGCTTTGTGACAGCCGGTGCCAGTGCTTGGGGTTGCGGGGGGGGGGGGAGAGAAATAGGGAGCAGATTCTATGGGGCTACAACATCTGCTCCCACACAGGGGATAGGCAGGCTGGGGGAGGTAATAGACCAAGACTTGGCTCTCCCATCCCAACACACTGGCCCAAACAGCTGCAGTGGTGAAGGAGGATCTAATCTGCTACTGGTATAAACCTGTAGCAACCCCTAGGGCCAATGGGGAGCCGGGAGAGATCTGTGATTCTCAAAGTCCTCCGTAGTCTGCCACTGGGGCAGGGCAGCTATGCACTTTTCCTTTACTTAAGGCAGATTATAAATTTACAGTCTAGCTCTTAGAAAATGCTCTTTTGTAACCTTGTCAAAGTGGTCACTGCACTAACATATTGCATGGGGTTATCAAATTGCAGTAAAAGATAGCAATTCCACAAAACTATTTTAAAGAATATTTCTCTTTGAATTTCATGGTTGAAGGGCTGAGGTAAATATCCCCAACTCAAGTTTTCTGTAACCTTGTCGAATGACAGATCTACTGCACTCAAGAGTATAATATAAATACATTTACCTGAAAATAATATTCCATTAAATGCACAAAAATTAGATATATAAATATACATTACAATATATTAAATGGATGTCAACTTTGAGTTAGGAAGTCAAAAGCAAAGAAGAAATTCATATATCCTGACCATACCAGTACCATGGAACCAGCCCACACGTGTGCAAAAGGACTTACTCTCTTTAAACAAGAGAGGGGAGTTTCTAAATTTAAAAAACACAGAATTAAAATAAAACAAATGCTCCAGGTATATTCAAGTTGTTTAATTTTCAATAAACAGTCCGTAAGCATCAATGGAGACTATTTAGGCTTTTTGCCATAAATATTTGATGAGGAAATAGTTTTCTTCTTCACGGTTACATACCACAGATGACTTCACTGAATACAGGGGTTCACTTTATTTCAGATCACAACATTACAGTGGTCATATTCCATCATGTGGGGAACAAACTAAAAACAATGTATTCCAAAAATTTAATCTCTAAAATAATTTATTGCCATATAATCAATACATTCAGTGTTGTATGTATCTCCATTATTATGTTGTTATAATTTGTTGTGCTAGACATCAGTAGTTGTTTGGTCCTTAACTATGAATAAGGATGCTGCGTTATATATTTTGAACACTAAAGTACAAATGTAATGCATTTTTCTCCTCAGAAACAAATGACTGTGAATTCACAGTACAAAGACCTTCTAGGTATATATAAATGCTTTGAAATTAGCCTTCAATCCACACAAAGCTGCTATACTGGATATGGATTGAGAGGATCCATTATTAAAAGAGGGATCAAAACAGGCTGCAATTATGCTCAGTTAATCCCCTCAAAACAGTGAGGCATTTCTTCTCCATAGTAATTATTTGTACAGGGGTGAAAATAACCACCATATAGAACAAATTAAATCTTTACCTTCAGATGCTACCACAATTGTTATGCAGATTTCATCATGTTCATTCAGTAAACGGCAAAAGAGACACAATAACAGGCTTTTTTACCCCTCAAATAATCAAAACAAAACTGTGATATAATTCCTAAAAAGATTACAACTTTATTTGGTTTATTTTGACATATGTTGTGTTTCTTTGTATCACTGTATATATTTTAAGTGTGTTTTAAGCAGATATGATGGAAAATATCTCTATAGTAAAAGGATAAGCAATACATCTTGGGTCCTTAGAATTTCTATAGGTTGTACCTGGATGCATGTGCAAATGCACATCAAATGACCACTGTGGTATACAAACTGCTTGTGAGGCTTTTTTAAATACAACTATCACACATTTAAATGTCATGCTGGGATTTAGTTAACTAAGGTGGCAGGTTCTTAAAATGTAGAATTTATTATGTTGAAATTTTCCAAATACAAGACTGAAAAGGGAAAAATATGTCAACTTTTATTTATTTCCTATATAAATATAGGCAATTTAGTTCTTCCCCAAAATACAGACAGATTAGATGAGTTAGATAGTAGTCAATTCATTTTGCATAGGAATAGCTCATTAAAAAAAGAGCCCCACATTTGTATTATGCTCCGATTGGACAATGCACAAAATGAATTTACAGTGTCACTCAGAGATGTAGCAGGACTAATGAGGGAGGGAGAGTATGGTGGTGTGGGTAAATCTACAGTATATTCATTCTTTCAGCTGGTAAAGCTCATGAAACGGAGGTGTCCCTCATTATGTATGTGTCTCAGGAGCTTTCTTTAATATTTTAATAAATAACAACATCAGCCCAACAAGAAATTAATGAATAGTATCATTAATAATGAGCTAGAGTCTTGTAGTGATAGGACAGATATTAAATTGAACCACTGTGGTGCTATCTCTAGAGACTTGGGATTTTTCCAGCGGCAAATAAGGCCACTGAATGAAGCAGCCATCGCTCTGTGCCAACAGCTTTTACAACAGGTTGGGAGTAATAAAAGAGGATTTTCTGCACGATAAAGTTAAGCCTTAGAAAATCTGCTGGTGTAGATCGGTGTGAAAAGTACTGCCAAACGTGATCCTTAATTAAACTTTAATTAAGATAAAGCTTTTTTTTTAAATAGGGGAAGTAGCAGCAGAAAGGGTGTCAGCTATTTTCCTACCAATTTTTACCCTAAAATAATTCTATATTGAACTACAGAAAACTGTGTTCAAATAAAGTTAAATCCACAAAAGCCAGGAAATTCAGAGTTTAGGCTGAAACGCCATCCTTAACTCACCCCATTGTGTCTAGGTATCTTAGAACTTTTGATAAGTGAAATCAGCCCTAATTAGGAGCCTCTGAAACAATGGAGATAAGTCTGCAACTCTTTGGTCAGCTAAGTCTCCATTTTCTTACTTTTGGGAGTTTAAATCGAACCCTCAGTATATTTCCATGCATTTTTCCTGAGGTTTAGGGTTTTTGTTTTAAAGAAATGACATCAAATACTCTACGTCATATTTGTATATGAGAAACTAACTATGCACTCAGCAAAACAAATTATAGCACAACTTTAGGGCCCAATTCTAAAAGCCCTTAGTCACGTGAGTAGTCTTTTCTCAACTCAGGAGTAAATGGGACTGTTCATATGAGTAAAGACTGCTAAGACATATAGGGATTGCAGGATCAGGCCTTAATTCTGTACAGCATATTTCATACAAAATGCATCTCAATAACCAACTAATGAATAGAAAAATAAATAAAAATCTTTTAAAACATCCCAAGACCGGATTCTCAGCTGCATCAGAGCTCTGTTCAGTGTAGTTAAAGAGGGGAATGTCAAGGCTTTCTATTCTCAGAGTTGTTATTAATTATGCACAGCTGCACTGGCCCACCTGGACAAAACCGAACACTCTTGCCCTGCCCCTTCTCCAAGGCACCATCCCACTCACTCCATCCTCCCTCTTCCCCCCGCTCGCTCTCTCCCACCCTCACTCACTCGCTCATTTTCACCAGGCTGGGGAGGGTCCCTTTTCGACCAGGTGTTCCAGTTGAAAACCGGACACCTGGCAACCCTACGTGGGGCCAGGACCAGCTATGCCTGTGCTAAGGAAATCCATGTGTTGCTGGATAAACCAACTTTAAGGCTGGGTATAAAAACATCTTATCTGGGTCAAGATTTTAGGTCATCAATCATATTAGCTCCAAATACAATAGAGTAGTATACCCAGTCTTCATATGACACATTAAAATTGTATCTTTTCTATCAGTGTCTCCATCTCTGGTCACTTTTTAAAAAGTATGGGGGATCACCTGAGTTCTTAAGTGGAGCTCCACTTTACAGAACAGTGACACAAATGGGCATGTATTATATTCATTCACTAAATTCTCCCCACCCTTTTAAATGGATTTGTCTTTGTTGGCATGGTTGTTTTAAATATTAATTTACCATCTCTCTAATTTAGCACCTCTATATTTCTTTATCTGGCGTGTTTTTAAATTGTTTGTTATTAATAATACAATGCTGTAAAACTGCAACATAGGAAATGGAAGTTTGGGGGACTGTAGTAGAGAGTTCATACCACTAGGTAATATACTTCCTTGTAAGCATGAACAATGGTGCTTCATGGCAGCAACAAGCTATCTGAAATTAAATCAAATCTTATCATTTATGACATGTTCTGCCAAATATTTTTAGGTACCTCAATTACCTCCTGGACCCCAATAAAAACAACAGGTGCAACTGAGAGCAGAATTTGACTCCCAATATACAACTTCATAGATCCCTTTAATCTACTTACAGTGTTTTGTGGTAAGTGGAGTCAGAGTTGGATTCTGACAAATGCCTTCTGTTTTTAGACAAACTTGAACTCTACTTTGACTGGGCTTGATCTAGGTGTCTAGTTCCCACTGACATTACCAAGAGATAAGCAATTGACACAAGAGTAGACTAGAATCACATAGATTGTGAAAAAAAGCAGAAGATAGTCCTAAATTTCCAACTATAGTATAGGAAAACTCCCAACCATAATTTTATTTTGATCAGTTACCTGATCACCAGTACTTTGAGTACTTACCTCTTTTATTACCATTTACATAAAACTTTTCATCTGTGAACCACACGTTTACAAGCAATCAATCCATGCAATTAAGCCTCACAAAAACCATCTGAGGTAGTTATTACTTTATCTCAGTCTTGCCAAAGTATAAGCATAAGCAGGGTAAATTACGTGTGCAAAGCAAAGTAGATCAGAGGCAGAGACAAGAACAGAACCCAGACATCCTTATTACTATTTCCATGCTTCAACCTCTAGACTACACTATCTTCCATTTGTGAATATGTCTTTTATTCCAAATGATGAATGGAAAGTGTCTACAAAGCCTTTTGGATTGCACATTTGAGGAACTGGTATCCTTTGTGAGATCTTTGGCAGAGCTTTTCCTACAGGCCTAAGTAAGTGAATGTAAGTTTGGCTGACACAGCACTAACATTTCTGCAATTCAGATTTTTAGTCCAGGCATGTTTGTGTTAAATCAAAGATTGATTAGGATAGTTAGAATAATATAAATCTTGTATTTCCAAAGGGGAAAAAAAGAATGCTTTCTTGTAGAAAAGCTAATATTTACCAGGAGATTTGAAATGCTGGTGCATTATGTAGTGATTGCATTAAGATTTTTATGGAGGTGTATTATTAATTAGGATATAATGAAATAGCTGGGTGGCCTTTCTATCTGACAGACAGAAGTTAAAATTCCAGACCTGTTTATTTCTGTTCCACAAGCAGGATCTAGACTGTTAGTTTGGGGCTTAACAGAGAGGATGGGGTTCAAAACTCTTTTAAATGCCTATGGTCCCAATACAAAACTCAGATATTTATTATTGGTTGTAAAATTCCTACCCTCATCATTGTTCAGGGCCTGATTCTTAGGATTACACTAATATCACTTTATTTAGGTCAGTGCAAGTGTTCACTTATATTGGTGAGATCAGAATCCCTCACTCTTGAGGAAAGACATTAAGCATTTCTCCATGTCTGTGCTGCAGGACATTCTTGAGCATGACAGAAAATCTCCGATACCTGGTGAAAATCTCACACTAAATCTAGAGGATACTTGGACTTGGATCCACAATGTTGCAGTACCTAACTCATAGGCGCCTTGAAAAAAATCACTGGAATCCACAAACCGAGAGTTAGGTACCTAGGCTCCCTGTACAATGCATGGGTAGAGACAGACACCTGGAAAAGGGATCCACAAAAGCCAGTATGCTAGGCGTGGAGCCACCTGATCCAGCCAATAGCAGATGCCAACAAGAGGGATATGTTCTAAGCTCTGACCCTCTCACTGAGTTAGGGCCACTCACTCGGGATGTGGGAGACCCTGGTTCAAATTCCCCCTCTGCCTGATGAGGAGCATTTGAACAAGGTTTCCCCACCACTTAAAAAACAACCCTCATTCCCCCCACTCCTGGGCCACTTTGTGTGAAGTTAGACATGCTCTGCGCATGACAACACATCGAGCCCTGCAGGCAAAGATAGTTATTGCCCCTTCTATCTCCACCTGCTCTGGGGCTTACGTGTGAGATAGGGGTCTGGACACCTGCTTGATGCAACAGTACACAAGCCCAGAGGTAGAAATTTAGGCCCTGAGGGAGCTTTGCAGCAGAAATTTAGGCATCAAGTGAATTTAGGCACTGACAGGAATATGTGGCAGAGGACTTGTGTATCCATGTGGTACCTAAATCTGGCATTTAGGTGCCTAAATCTGTGGTGTAGGCACCGAAGTCCCTTTGTGATTCCAGACCCTGGGTGTCAAACATGGGCTGTACACTTGCCACTTTGTGAGGGTCCAATGGTGTAAGGTTCCATTAGGCTGCTCTCACGTGTACCAGGCAACCAGCCTGGCTCAGAGAGGACCCAGAAGTAATGGAACACCATTATGTAACCTCCCTTCCTTGGCTGTGCCAGATTTTCTTCGGCTGTATCTAATGTTTTGTGCCCTTTTGTCCAAACCCACAAAACTACTGACCCCCAACAAAGAGACTGATCAAAGCATTGGACACTTGCTTTTATTTACATTTTAAATGGTAAAGGAAGCACAATATTTTAAAAACAACTGCACAGTGCACTATGTTCATGTCTATAAATTATCTGCTTCTATTTTTCCAGTATACTATCCCATTGTGAGAAAACTGTTCAATTTTAGACTTTTACGTGTGAGATTTTAAGGTTCCCTCCTCAGTGATTACATTTAGTAACTCCCTTTCGCTGTCTGAAAGCGCAGGCAATTTTTCCATAATAAAAACTGGATTAACATGTATCAGGAAGAGGCACCACCAGCTGTCACTTTGAAATCAGACTACTCTATCCTATGTTTGAGATAATGGATAAACCAATAAATGGCAAGCAGTTTTCTTGTATTTATCTAGTAAGTGGCTAATACAGGCTAGCATCTTCTATAATAAAGTGATATAAAAGGAAGGAGAAACAGGCTAAAGCTCTATTAGAATGAGATATGAACTCAGCGATATTGGCACATGAAAATACAGCATGGCAAATTGTATTATCCCATTTATTTTTCACCTGTTGCTGCCGTCTGGTTTGATTAGATCCAGAATTATATTTCATTTTCATGCACAACTCCCAAAGGTAGACAAGGATGGTTTTTAATTGGATCACATTTAAGGTTTTCTGAAACCCACTGCACTTCCATCTCATCAAAGCCACTGATTTTTAAACTCTTACTTTTAGTGTTTGTAAATGAATTGAGTCTGAGTCTACACTAAAATGGTGCTTTGATAGTCAAAATAGCCTCACTACCCTACAAACAATAGGCAGTGCTCACATAAGAGTTATTGGAGATATTATTTCATTTGTAGAACATTAATGAACACATTTTCCAACCACTATTTTTCTGCTTCACAGGATCTGATTCACTACCACAGTTTTCTGTTTTTACACCAGTTACACTGGGGTTACACTGGTGCAGAAATATAATGGTGCAGCATGGATCTCATGGTGTGTGAATTGAAGGTATGTCTACACATTCTGAGCATTCCTGAGCTAGTTTTGATCTATATAGCTCACTACAAACAGCAATGAAGCCACAGCAGTGCAGGCAGCAGCACAAGCTAGTGACTTGAATACAAGTCTGCCTAGGACCCTGTGCCAGCACCCATGCTGCCGCAGCTTCAGTGCTAATTTTAGCTAAATCCAAGCTGGCCCAAGCATGCTGCAATAACACCTCCTAATTGCTGCTTTGACAGTAACACAATTCTGGAATCACATCAGATGCCTAGTTTTATTTTATTTTTAATATTGTTAGGAAAAAACATACTTCAAAAATATGTAGTTAAAAAATTCCTAAAACTAGAACTTTATGGTTAAAATTCAAACAAATAAATTAAAGATCACACAAACACAATTAATATTCCTGTTAATTGTGTCACCTGTTAATCATTTCAATACTTTGATCCAACATGACTAAATTCAGAAGTTATAAAGTTCAGACAATAGCCAAAACATTGACCGCTGATGGAGAATAATGAAAAGAACAAAAGGGATGTTCTGATTCTATACCACTTTTTCACTCTGCTCTTGAAACCAAACTTCTAAACAGGTGTAAAAGAATAATAAAGGTTTTTGAGTCCTGCTACAACCTATAGACTAGCTCAACACCAATCATAAGCATCTTTAAACACAAGTTGTTAAGGCCCCTGAGCAGTGCATTATCATGTTGGACATTGCACGGCTCAAGGAATACTGTTCCCAAAGAGCTAGATCTTGACTGACAATTAGAGCTGTGCAGGTGGTGTGGAATGAGGATGCCCTTTTTCCCGCTTTCCTCACTCCCCAATTCAATCATGCAGGGGGTCAGGCAAAATTGTCATCCCCAGCTCACCACTAGCATTTAGCCGAGCTCTTCCTTTCATTCTGTGATTCTTTTCCTCACTTTATAGTTTCCTTCCCACAGCCCCCACTTTCTGATGCCTGCACAACACTGATAAAACAACATCAGATGAAAAAGGTTTTTTTCCCCCAACTTATTACAAAAGTGATGGTTAAAAAACAAACTTTTTTTCCTGTGTACGTGAAGTGTTTCACACGGCTTTATAGAAGATCAGTCTAATTTTACAGTAGAATTGCAACATGCTATTTCAGTGCATTATTGTGCGACTCCACAGAAGTTTTAAGTGGAAATAAATTGCAGTGACAGTCTTAGAATATTTGTAAAAGACTAAAAAGGGAAGAATGGAGGAGGCAGAGGGGTGGAAACAGTAGGCCCCAAACTGCTAGACGGTGAGTACCCTCTGCTCCCATTGCAGGAGGCATTCAGTTGCATTAAGTATCACTGCACTGTCTAGTCAAATTAGTTCAACATAAAAAAAATAAGAGCTGGTATACCAGATCTGACCATTTATCTATCTATTCCAGATCCTGCCTCCTACAGTGACCAGTAACTGTTTCAATATAAATACAGTAGCCAATTGCGTTCTGCTTTACATGAGGGATATTTTTTCCTGATTCCCACCGTCAATCAGTTTATATCTTGAAGCATGAGATTTAATTACCGTTATAATTACTTTAGCTTGTATAGCTACAAATTTTATTAGTGGCCATAAAATTATCCAAGCCCTTTTTTAAATCCAGCCACTGTATCTGACTTGATGACCCATTGTGGCAGTGAACTCTACAAGCTGGATATGCAAAGAAGCATTTCCTTTTATCTGTTCTAAATTGACTGCACTTTAATTTCAAATGCTTCTTTTTCCTCGTATTATGAGACCAAGTAAGAAAGGTGAGACTGAGCAGCTTTCACTTTGCCCTTCATAGCTGTAAATACCTCAGTCATGTCTCCCAATAATGGAAAGAAAAAGGAAAAAAGTGAATAGGGGCACTAGACTGGGAGATCTAGGTTCAATTCCCAGTCCAAGCACATCACAAAATCTATCCTGTGCCTCAATCTGTAAAAGGGGCTAGTACTTCCTTTTATCAGAGAGGTCTTATGAGGACAGAGTCCATTAAGGATTGTGAGGCACTCAAAACACTACCATGTTGCTGGCCATATAAGTACATAGATAGGTAGAAAATGTCATGCATTACTGTTTCCTGGAATTCTGGGTGTGGTAGGGAATCCTGATTGAGGATGTCACCGGCTCAGACTCAGGGAGTCCCTTCATGCACCAGACTGTACTGCGTTGCTCACAAAGAAAGCCTGGAATGGAGTTTTGAGTGGATTTTGGAGAGAGGTTTTTAATCTTCTCTCCAAATGGGGAGAAGGGAAAAATGGCATATTTTTCTTCTGTTTGGTTTTCATGAAAGGGAAGGGAGGGAACTTGTCTCTGCTAGAGTCTCAAGAGACTTTTCAATAAGCTAAAAGCAGCTTTCACTAGGGAAAGGGAAAACAAGTGAAAACAATACTTGTTGGTCATAGGAGAGGGGGAGCTAAAGGTCAAAGGGTAAATTCCACTTGCAACATGCAACATATTTTCGTGGGCTGAATCAATACCCTGATGATCAGCAGGATTTAGATTCAAGAGGGGGGATTTGGACAAAGAGCAAGCAAGCTCATGTAGGTGTGGAAGAAAAACTAGCTGGAAATACTGCAAAGAACCATTCCTCGATGAGTAATGAAAATGTTCTACATTGCCTCATTTTCTTTTGGTTCATAGTTTTTGTTGTTCTGTCTTAGAAAAGGCAGCTTCTCAAAGTTTTGTCTTTGTTTGGTTGAACGTGTGGGAAGGGAATCAGGGTGTGATGAAGTGGAGGCCTGTGAAAGGGATTGTTTATTATATTTCTCCTTATTGTTTAGGAGAAATGTTTAAAAAAAACACAGAAAAGGCATAGAGGAGAAGGAAAAGAATGGAAATGTTGTGAAGAAAATCCAGTGAATATTCTTTACATTTCTATAGCATCTCTCATCCAAAGCCCGCAAAGCACTTCATAAATGCTAATTAAACCCCAACCACACCCTTTATACCTGTTTCATAAATGGGTAAAAGCTGAGGCAACAAAAGGTTAAATGACTTTCCAAAGGTTACAGAGAGGCAGAGCTGAGAACGGGCATAGGGGCCCTAACACGAACTTCCTTGCTCTATGCTTTTGACCATACTGCTTCCTAAGCAAGGGTAGATTCAGGTTAAAGAGGAACGCTACTACAGTATTATTTAATTCAGTCCCTCCCAAACTTAACTTTCCTCTGAAGCGTACTTCTGAAAAAACTTTAACAGTATTAAAAATAAGAGAAAGTAATCAGTAAATATTCGCCAAATATATTTGGAGAATGGCACTGTCTACTCCATCCTGTTGTATTTCTGCATCTTTATATTTGTGTAGAAAACAATAAAAATACCGAATATTAAAAATAGTTAAACCATACACTTTTTCTTGGGGCAATATGCTGACACAAAAGGCTAAGCTTGAAAGATAATGCAAGAAACGTGACTCCTAGCCAATGTGAGCATATCTGAGAAACAGGTCACTTGTTTAGATGCCTAAATATGGATTCAGGCACCTAACACCAGATAGTCAAGTTTGACAGTTTTGGCTTTTGTGAATCTGAAGGGCAAGAGGTACTATTGCTTATTTTCCTCTTCTCTGTTGCACATTTGTGATAGGATCTTACAACCATCTTAGCCATGACCCCTATTAAACACTGAGCCAAACACCACTTCTAAATTCAATTTTAGCCTAATAGTATTGTTGATAAATGTCAAACTCCCCAAAAACCAACAAAATTGTATTAAATAATGGGTAATTTACATAAAATGGGCAACAATATCTAAAATAAATTATTTAGTTGGGGGAAGGTTTTGAAATCATCTAATTTTGCTGTGAAGTTTTTGTTTGAGTCAAAACATGGTCATTTCCATGCCCAGCAGTACCTCTGCTTCTAGAAAAGGTCTTTGACTTTGTCCCTGTGCAGTGGATAGCCTACATTCAGACAGTAGTTTGACAAAGTTCCACATCAGAGATTAAGGTCTTTGTACAGAGATTGAGGTCTAAAGAAAGGAAGGAAGCGGAATGGACATAAATGTAACACAAAATGGATTGAACATCGGGTAAAGGGCAGATGGGAGATACAGTCATAAATAAAAAACTTTTCATGCTGAGGAGAAGTGGAGGGAAGTTACTGGATCAGCAAGAGGTTTCCATATATTTGTCATTTAAGGTGAATTTTATAAAAGAAATGAAAGGAAAATCTGATTTTTCTTGCATTAGTGTAAATCTAGAGTAACTCTATTGAATTCTATGTAGTTACGCCACTGTGAAACTGATGTGAGGTGAATCTGGCCCACTTTCTGCAACTATAACTCAGGTGAAAAAAACGAAGGGCTTGACAGGGTATAAATCTACAGTCCTGTAGCCTGACATTCACTAAGTGGCCGTGTGGCCTCTGCTACCATGCACTAAATGTTCTAAATGAAACAGCAGTACGACAAAATGCACCACAGAACTTTTCATGTGCTATTGCCAAGTCCACATGGCCATTTAATGCATGGCAGGCTAGATTTAGGTTGTAGATTTACATCTCAGCTTGCCGTGCATTGACTGTGTAGACAAGCACTAATGTGATACAGAGCAATATGTTTTGTTACCTAAGGAATATCACTGGAGTAGAAAACATAAAAGAAGTTATTTGTTAGACCAGTGTTTTTCATTGCAAACATTACACAAAGTAAGATGTGTGGCTCACCTGATTACAAATTCGGTACACAGGCCGGACTCACTCTAAGATCTGTGATCTACTCAAACACTCTCAACTTTGATCAACTAGGCCAATTTATGGGGTGTGTCAAATCCCTGTGAAATTATCAATTTTCAATGTTTTCAAAACACCAGCAGGAGAAACTCAGTAACTGAGGGCTGTTTATACAATTTGTTAAACTGATACTAATTCCCAACACAAAGGAACATCTATAATTATAATTTTGAGCCAGTTCAATTCCTCTCATAGAAAAAATCATGGGAGAGGTGTAAGGCAAAGCAAAAACCCATTAAAATCCATAGAAAAGTTCCCAGTAGATTAATCTAACATGGAATATGAAGAAAGAACAGGAGTACTTGTGGCACCTTAGAGACTAACAAATTTATTAGAGCATAAGCTTTCGTGGGCTACTGCCCACTTCTTCGGATGCATATAGAGTGGAACATATATTGAGGAGATATATATACACACATACAGAGAGCATGAACAGGTGGGAGTTGTCTTACCAACTCTGAGAGGCCAATTAAGTAAGAGAAAAAAATGTTTTGAAGTGATAATCAAGCTAGCCCAGTACAGACAGTTTGATAAGAAGTGTGAGAATACTTACAAGGGGAGATAGATTCAATGTTTGTAATGGCTCAGCCATTCCCAGTCCTTATTCAATCCTGAGTTGATTATATCTAGTTTGCATATCAATTCCAGCTCAGCAGTCTCTCGTTGGAGTCTGTTTTTGAAGTTTTTCTGTTGTAAGATAGCCACCCGCAGGTCTGTCATTGAATGACCAGACAGGTTAAAGTGTTCTCCCACTGGTTTTTGAGTATTATGATTCCTGATGTCAGATTTGTGCCCATTAATTCTTTTGTGTAAAGACTGTTCATGCTCTCTGTATGTGTGTATACATATCTCCTCAATATATGTTTCACTCTATATGCATCCGAAGAAGTGGGCAGGAGCCCACGAAAGCTTATGCTCTAATTAATTTGTTAGTCTCTAAGGTGCCACAAGTACTCCTGCTCTTTTTGTGGATACAGACTAACACGGTTGCTGCTCTGAAACATGGAATATGAAGGGGGCTTAGCCCCCCAGAACTGGCAGATTTCAAGTATACAACAGAGGCCAATGCAACCTGCATGGAAGCCCCATGCCTCTTCACAGTCTGCTAGTGTAAGAACATGCAGGGCTAGAACCTAGGAGGTTCTGAGCCACTGATGCTTCCACATCAACATTGGAAGCTTAGGCCAGGTTTCCACTGAAGGACTCTGTGAAGTTGTGAAGGCTCTACCGGAAGTACCACCCAGCGGAGCATATGTGGTGGCCCCTCAGAGCCCATTAATTTGCTGATGCTAGTATTTAAACCAGGAAGCCATCGTGGGGAGCTGTCTGAGCAAGAACGCAGACTGACTGACTACCTATCTGGTCCAGACTCTGTTTACTATAGACCATAGACTCTGGCTGCTGACTCTGGTTTGTCCTCAACTTTGCTATTTGCTTATGTGACTCTGACTTCCTGGTATCCTGACCCAGCTTGACCCCAACTCTGCTATCTGCCTGCTACCTGCAACTTGGTGCCTGACTCTGACTTCCTGGCATTCTGACACGTTACTCATCTCCTGACCACAATTTAGCAGCTGACCAGTGCACATAGGCCTCCCATGGCCAGGCCCTGACAGTTAGCTTCCTGAAGCTCTCCTCTATAAGAGCAGCCTCTGAGGTATGTTGACAGGACCTTCCCTGCCGGGCACAGTCTCTTTCCCTAAATGGATAGCGACGGGCAGTACTGAAGGGCTCTGTGGAAGTGATGCTACAGGCTTAGGCTGTACTACCTTTTCCAGAAGATTCTTTACTCATGCCAGGGAGATGATGGGTGTAACAAACTTGTCTCCCTGACTCTCCTCCTCCCCTGACCCTCCATATGTAAGGATAAGGCCTTTGTCTGCAGCCATATTGTAAGGCCTAAAGCCTAAGGCCTTCGTCTGCAACCAGATTAAAAGAGCAGCTGAGCAGCAGCCATTAGCTAAGAAGCAGGAAGTCCCATCCTCACATTCCATCTAAATTACGTTAAAACAATGGACTATACGGCTGTTAAGAAGGAGGCCCCGTCCTAATGGCCCCCACTATCACCAGATAAAGAAACAGATCTTAAGATGGTTAAAGAAAACTGGATAGTGTTCTGTCTGTCAAGTAAATCACTTATCAATAGTTGTGGTTCTGAAATCCTAATTTCTTTATTGTTTTGTCAGTATGGTCCCTACTTCCCTATTGTTTATCTGTATGGCCTCTGTCTGGTCCTTTAATTGTTTCTGTCTGTTACATAATTAATTTTGCTAGGTGTAAATTAATAAAGGTGGTGGGGTAGGATTGGTTAGAGAATTTTGTTATACTATGTTAGGATTGGTTAGTAAAATGTTAGTATAATGATTGGTTAAAGTACAGCTAAAAAGGACTCAAATTTCACTATATAAACTGGGGTCCAAAAGGAAGTTCTTTGGGAACCAACTCCAGGACACAGCCCCAAGATCAGAACTTCCAGACCTCAACACTTTGCCAATGACACCGTGCAGAAACTGGAGTCCCCCAGATGGACCTGATCCTAACTGGCCAGCAGGGAAAAGTTCATCTGTCTTATTGGGAGTGGTGAGCACTGTATGTGTAGCATGTGCATTCTGGTTTCAGTGATTGTTAATAAATAGAGGTTATGTAGTATATTACTGTGTAAGGCTCTTTCACTGGTAAAAGGTCCTGCAAACCCACAGGGTTTTATGCCTGAGTCCTAGGAACAGGGTAAGGGTGGGTGCCCTAGAGTATAAGGTTACGCCTGAGCCCACAGAAGGGTGAGGGTGGGTGCCTAAATTAAGAGGGTTATGCCTGAGCCCTAGGAACTGGGTAAAGGTGGGTGCCCCTATTGTGTGTGAGAGTAACAGAGAATTTTGTGTGCGTAACACACAATCCTACCACCGAGTGGATCTCTGATTCATATGGCCATTGTGAAGCTGACTACCTTCTCGTGCAGGCAGAGGAAATCCTAGCCCTTGAATTCAGTAGAGGAATTAAGAAAAAGTCTGAATTTATGCTAGAGGCCTTCAAATTCATTTATAAAAATATGAAAGCCTGACGGTTGGTGCAAAGCGCTACTCCAAGGTTAGAGACATCAGAATAACAAACTTTAGATAAGTTTAGAGGCACTGATCATGATGTCTTGATTGCTGTAAACAGAAATAATTCTACAGAATGTTAGACCACTGACAGGCATTCACAGAGCACTGTCTCATTGGATGGACTCAACACAAAGAGGGAGAGTAATGGACTGCTGGACCGGAGGCTCGTGCAACTGATTAAAAGAACTTTAAACTAGAATTCAGGGGAGATGGTAGAGAGACGCTCATGGAATCTCCACACTTGATTCTAATATTGAGTGGGTGAAAAATCAAGTAAAAGAGGATATTGCAATGGAGAAAGGAACAATAGAGGGTAGGAAAATGGACAAGATTAATACAGTGCCAATACAATGACAGTAACAGTCAAGTAGGCAATACTGGCAGTAAAATGACGGTACCTAATGACTGGCAAGGAATCTGGGTAAGGCCAAGCAGAAACAACTATGATGTCTGTATACCAATATAAGGAGCCTGGGTAACAAAATGGAAGAACTCTATAACTACTGATGCAGATATTATAAGGATAATTGAAACATGTTGGAATAGTAGTTAAGATGGAGTACGGGTATTGAAGGGTATGTGCTGTTCAGGAAAGATAGAAGTAAAGGTAAAGGTGGTGGAGTAACATTGTATATTAATGATGAGGTAGACTAAAGAAATTAGAAGTGATGAAATGGAAAAAAAAGTAATCTGTTTAGGTCAAAAACACTATGGGGAAGAATGGTAACATGGGCTCCACTGGGACAGTGGGTTGGGGTGTGGGAGGGGGTCAGGGGTGCAGGCTTCTGGGGGCGCTTACCTCAAGCAGCTCCTGGAAGAAGCAACATCCCCCCTCCGGCTCCTATGCAGAGGTGAGGCCAGCAGGCAACACCCCCGCAGCTCCCATTGGCAGTGCTGACCAGAGCCACCAGGGTCCCTTTTTGACTGGGCATTCCGGTCGAAAACCGGGCACCTGGCAACCCTACCCAGGGAAGAAGCAGCAACAAACTGAAATCAAGCTGTGTGTAGCTGCTGTTCTTAGGGTCTCTGGTTTAGAAACCAGAGTAATGGGTGGGCCTGGGTTCCCCTATCAGCTGCAGGGGCATAAATCCCAAGAAGGAAAGAGGGCTTACTTGAGAACCCTAACAAAAGGCTGCATTTAAGGGGCCCAGAGACAGGGCTGCAGACCCTAATGAGGGCAATGGGACTGTTCATTTATTGGACTCTTTACTACCCTATAATGGGTTCATTTGGACTTTGACTTGGCCAGAGGGCCAAGCCACTAAAGACCCACCAAGGTCAGCCAGCAGCAAGCAGGGGGCAACATAGTTGAGAAAAAAACTGCAGGACCACACAGAGCCATGAGGAAATGTTCAAGAAAGAGTGTCCCCATTACACCTTGGCACAAAAGTGGGAGTGAACTAATACAATTTGAAGATGACACAAAGTTGGGAAGTATTGCCAACATGGAGGAGGACCAGAGTATCATCCAAGGACATTTAGATGATCCTGAAAACTGGAGTAGCAGAAATGGGATGAAATTTAATAGCACGAAGTGCATGGTCATGAACATAGGGACTAAAAAAAAGAATTTTTTGTATAAACTGAGGAGTTATTGGTTGGCAGCAACAGAGGAAGAGAAAGGCCTGTGTGCATTTGTCAGTCACAGAATGACTATGATCCACCAGTGTGATGTGGCCATGAAAAAGGCTAATGCAATCCTAGGATCCAACAGGTGAAGTATTTCCAGTAACATCATTGTACAAAGCACTAGTGAGACCTCATCTGGAATACTGTGTACAATTCTGGTCTCCCATGTTTAAGAAAGATGACTTTAGACTGGAACAAGTGCAGAGAAGGGCTACCAAGATGATCAGAGGAATTACCTTACGAGAGGAGACTTAAGGAGCTTTGGTTGTTTAGCCTAACAAAATGAAGGCTGAGGAGAGATATGATTACTCTCTATAAATACATGAGAAGGACAAATACCAGAGAGGGAGAGGAGTTATTTAAGGCCTGGTCTACACTGGGGGGGAGGGACGATCTAAGTTACGCAACTTCAGCTATGTGAATAACGTAGCTGAAGTAGACGTACTTGGATCTACTACCACGGTGTCTTCACTGCGGTAAGTCGACGGCTGACCCTCTCCTGTCGACTCCGCCTGCGCCTCTTGCCCTGGTGGAGTACCAGGGTCCATGGGAGAGCGCTCAGCAGTCGATTATCGCATCTAGTCTAGACGCGATAAATTGACCCCCACTGGATCAATTGCTGCCCATCGATCCAGCGGGTAATGTAAACAAGCCCTAAGATAAGGGCCAATGTTGGCAAAAGAACAAATAGATATAAACTGGCCATCAACAAGATTAGTTTGGCTTGAAAAGTTTATGTGGGGGTAGTATGATGAGATTGCCTACAGTGGAATGTGACCCATCTGTGACTGCTAGTAGCAAATATCTCCAACAGCAGGAGATGGGCCACTAGTTGGGAAAGGGCTCTGAGTTGTTACAGTGAATTCTTTCCCAGGTGTCTGCCTCATGGGTCTCGCCCACATGCTCAGAGTCCACTGATCACCATATTTGGGGTCAGGAAGGGATTTTTTGCCTTCCTTTGCAGCATGGGGTATGGGTCACTTGCTGGTTTGAACTCGAGTAAATGGTGAATTTTCTGTAACTTGAAATCTTTATTTCAAGATTTGAGGACTTTAGTAATTTAACCCGAGGTTATGGGTCTATTACAGGAGTAGTGGGAGTAAGGTTCTGTGACCTGCAGTGTGCAGGAGTCAGACTAGATCAGGGGTTCTCAAACTGGGGGTCAGGACCCCTCAGGGGGTCGTGAGGTTATTACATGGGGGGGTCGCAAGCTGTCAGCCTCCACCCCAAACCCTGCTTTGCTTCCAGCACTTATAATGGTGTTAAATACATAAAAACGTGTTTTTAATTTATAAGGGGAGGGGGTCACACTCAGAGGCTTGCTATGTGAAAGGGGTCACCAGTACAAAAGTTTGAGAATCACTGGATTAGATGGTCATGATGATCCCTTCTGCCTTAAAAAGACTGAGTCTGTGTCAATGGATTTACCCCAGTGTTAAACTGTTCCAGGTATAATCACATCAAGTCAAACATCATTAAGCTTCTCAGCTCCTGATCCAATCGAAACTGCAGAAATAAAAGATATATGCACTCTCTCTGCAGAGAAGCAGCAGGCCCAAAAAGCCCAATTCTACTTCCACTGAACTCAGTGTGAGTTTTGCCACTGAATTTGATGAGGGCAAGCATCAGACACACCCATGATGGGCAGCTAGCGTACAGCACTGTCATCAGCATAAGCCTATTCAGAACTCAACAAAAGCCAAACTGATAAATATTGTGGGGCTTGCCGGCTTAAAACAAATGCAGAAAAGTGTTTTTACTGGTTTGGTTCTAGGAACGAGAAGACTGGGATGTTAGAACACAATGCAAAATTGAAAATGAAATAAAGGAGTAACATTAAAAAGCATAAAATTATGGGGGGGGTTCTGTGTTGTATACAGTTTTCTGAGATGGAGATGCTGACAATTACATTTGCTGAGAGTCTAGCTAAGAAAATGCACATTAGATTTACCAGCAGAAAAGAAAAGGTATACATTCAGCTTTGACATATTGTGCAACCTTGATCAGAATGAGAAAAAGTGGCACATTTTTTCTGATGCATTTATTTAAAACACAAAAGGAACCACATAGTGGACTGCTTGCATGCCAAGTATCCTTTTTCTAAATCAAAGCTTTTTCTTCAAGCACTGGGGCTGTTTGCTTTCCCCTATGTTTGCTTCCTCCTATGGTGATCTGTGATCAATCTAAAAAACTCTGAAACAGTAAATATGCAATGTTCTTTAAAAATAAACAAACACTTTTAAACATGACCAGTCTCTTAAATACACTATAGATCATTATAATGAAGACATGAATCTTTTACCAATACGCAGAGCATAACCACGATTTGAATGTGACTGGGGATGGAGGAATCCCCTACAAGTATATTGCCTCTGTATATTTTTTCTCTTACTTTTTTTATATATATGGGCTAATTATCAGAAGAATGTTCCATCTGATTTTCCTGTTTTATGAAAATTATCATCTTCAAGAATTGTTTAAATTTTTCTAGTTTTGTATCAATGATTAATGAATGTACTCTGCCTGGCTTCCTCTTCCCTGTTAATTGTTTTATACAAGTGGATGCTAATATAAGCAATAAGGTTTTATTAATGTCCCAATCAAATATATTGAAGCACATATGTGTTAAATACAAGAGTGTTAAAGAGGTGATCTTTCTTAACAGAACATTAGGTTTTAAACATTGATCCTTGTTTGTTAATCTGGTTTCTCAAGGAATTCTGTAAACTTATTTGCATTTGTTTAGATTTTATGTAATAAAACCGTTTATTTTGTTAAGGTATTCACATACTGTATGCATTACTTACACAGCAAGACTACAGCTCTCCAACAGCAGTGCTCGGAGAGGGGAATATGCTCATCTAATTTGACAAATGTTTTGTTTAACTACAGCTTGGGGTTTTTTTATGATGCTTTAAAAATAAAATTTGTACTTATGCCAAGCCTTAGAAAAACTCCACTCGGCCTGAATACTTTCAAGGATGCAATGAACAGACAAAAATCAGAAGAAATTGAAAATGTCAGTGAAAATATTTTCCCCTCCCTACCTCTTGACGGTGAAATATTATTGTAAGAGGAGTTTTAACTATAACAAGAAGTGAACATGAATTATATCTACATGGAACTACAGTTGCATGAACTCAGAGACACCCCACGAATATTGAGTTTAGCAGATCATATTAAAGCTTGGCAAGCCCACCAGGCTTTTAATGTTATCAGATTAAGCTTCTCTCTCTCATGCTCTCTCTGAGAAAATGGTAATAAAAATAATACTTTGCACTTCTATGGTGTCTTTCATCTGAAGATCTCAAAGTGCTTCACAAATATTGAATAATTAAGCCTTAAAACACCCTGTGAGCTAGGTAAGGAATATGCAGGGAACTGCAGGACGGTAACTTTTGCATTACACACAGTAACAGTTTAGGGCAGGACGCGAAGAGGCAAGTCATCTCCAATTGAAAACACGGGAGCAGCTTAGATAGGTGGAATGCACTTGCTTGAGTTAGAATTTTGCCATAGATTTTAATATCCCTATCTTTATGGAAAGTGCTTGTTTTATGGTCTGGACTTCAGTTTTCCATGTCATTCAAAAGACAGCATCTCCATCAGGGCAGTGTATTATAGCACCATCTTGGGGCAGCATGGATTCAGAGAGAAGAGTACCAGTTACTGAAACAAAAGCAGCACTTCTTGCACCATCCAAGTTTTGCTTGGAGGTCTGCCATTCAACTACCAACCCAGTCCAGGCCAACCTTCTTAGGTTGAGAGAATTAAGGGATTAGCAGCAGGACTATAGGTTGAGAATAATACATTTCTCAGGTATGATAAGGCCTCCATGGCCAATAATGCCACCAAGCGCTCATTTGTCTTCAGAAAGTAAGACTACCATCCACAAGACCCTTTCAGTATATATCTTGTATTTGCTATATTCAACATGTCTCTTCTGCTGCTATCTATCAAAGCCAAACTTTTGAAGAAGCAAAGGCTGATAATTGAGTCCTGCAAATGGAAGACAGATAGAGGCCACCATAAGGGGACTTTTGCCATAACATTCTGGTAAAGCAGCCACTGCAAATAGCTGAGCTAGGAAATCTTTTTCTCTCCTAAGAAGAGACAGAGTAGACTGGGGATACCCATGAACAACAGGCTGGAGCAGACCATAGCCCTCATGAGAGGAGCCAGACTAGACCGGGGGCATAGGAAGAGTGAGTTCTTGGGGAGAACAGCAGGAGTCAACTACAGGATAACTTGGTTGAGGATCTTTGAGGTAAGAGACATAACACTGAGACCCTGTATTTGAGAATCTGGCAGAGTTAGTGAGACAGTAACTCAGGTAACATCTCCCCAGGGATCTGGTAAATTGGGAATTGTTATATTTCTGTAATTGTTTCCTTAATGTTGCTTAGAAAATAAAATGGACTGATTGATCAGTCATTAACCATATGATGTGGCTCCAGGAATTCTTGCTCTAATGTAAAATTGTCCCCAAGCCTAACTACATGTGTAAATGACAGATTTGAACAAAAAAAGTGGTTGCACTTGTTTGTACACATTTTTGTAATCTTTCACAACCAGATCCTCACCTGGTGTAAGTCAGTGAAGCTGTGCTAATTGCTTCATTGCTGTGCTTAGCTAAACTAAGAATCTGGCCCTCTGTATTTAATAGTTTGCTAAATCAATATTTTCAAACATCATGATAAACTACAATTCAACAAATATACTGTACTGGTTTCCATAAAATTTAGGATCTGTGCCATTTAAATGTTCATGTTAAAATATGGAATGTACTTTCACCTCTGTATTAGCAGCTGGCATAATGTGTGTAAGAGACCCTCTGGGTCCTCACATCTATTCAGAAACGTCCCTTTGATTTCTTATCTAACTGGAAGGGACACAGTTGAAAACAGCCCTACTACCCTCTTCTTTCTCATGAGTCTACCTTTTTGTTTTAATACTAAGACTTTTTAATTCATATACTTTTGACTTCATATAATTTTGAAGAAAACTTGCACCAGATGACATGCCCACACCAGCATTAATAAAAGTCTCCTGTTTAGTGTTGGTCATCACAATACAGTAATGCTGTCCTTTTTGTATATGCTTAATCTCTTATTATTGTTTAAGGATACCTGGCCTACCTTAAGAGCATATTTTAAACCTTTTAGAAATTGTGAAAGTGGACATGGAGATGGTTACATACTAACATATTCATGCACTGTCATGGTCCCTATTCAATTAAACATTACTTTAAAAGCCAGCTTGCCGTTTCTTCTTTGCACACCTTGAAGGAGCAATATTTGATAAAGTGAAATGGCTACTGTATGTCTTAAGAAATGTTACATAAAATGTATTGCATATTATATTTTTTACCAAATGTAATTTAATATATTGTGACTGTAAGGTATTAATAAAATCTATGCTTCTTATAATTAATTTAATTACATTACAACTCCACATGCATTTTGTTTACAAACTCCTGACCACCACCTTACATATCGACTGGCCCAAATGCATGTGGGACTTTGTTTCTTCCCTAACCCTATAACTCAATCTCTTGCCCTATACCTCACAGCCAGTATGCATGTTCTCAATTTAAGGAACACAACTGACTTCTCACCCATCCCCAGAACCTCCCAACTACCACCAAACTCTTACACAACTGCATGCCCCAGCTTTCCACAGACTATTTTGTACATCATTCCCTTCACCATCACCCCCCAAAATCTAAATTGTGGTCCTTTCTCCTTAATCTATAGTTAAATTTCAGTTTCTTTTCCATTTTGCCACAATAAAGTTCCAGAAACACAAAGCTGTTTGTAATCCATGATGTCCTTATTCCACTATTCTTGTTCCTTTTTTTTCACCTCAATGAATTTCAAATACACCCGATCACCTAGAAATCCTTATAGTCCTTTTCCAACCTAAAATATCTTCCTTCCTCCTAAACAGATCTCAACATACTTAGCAAGCTATTCCAGATTTTGTAGGAGAATTTAGGAACTTTACTGATTTATTAGAGTCTACTCCTATACACTTCTAACTGGATTTTCAGAAGTGCTGAGTACTTGCAGCTAACTTCAGCAATAAAGCTTTATTGATGACCATCAAGAACTGCATACTATTAGGAAAAGCAGACCAACTTCAACAAGAAGAGTCATAAATTTTGGAGGTTTGGTTAAATTGCGTTCTTAAACTGGTATAAACAGGAGTAACTATAAATGAGGTTGCTCCACTAAGTGAGAAACTGTGAAATATTTAAAATCCTGAAAACAAGCCCGAGATTGTTAGGGACATCTGAGAGAACTAAAAATAGTAGTTTTCTACTGGGCTATGAAGGGACATGTGTAAATACTTTTGATTTCATTTTGTAACAGGTCACATCAGGAAGTTGTATTCCTGAGAGGGCCAATCAGACATTACTGTGTATAGTACACAGTGTGACATTCTTTATGCAATATGCAAGTCCTAAATTGTTTTCTGTTTGTATGATTTCAGCTTTCGAGCCTGAAGAATATTATTCTATCTAGATTACAGCCCTGCTTTACTTGAGCATCAAAAGGCATTTGTGTCTGTTAAAACAAGAATGAAATTGATGGGGCTGGATTTTTTTGTTGCTCTATCTTGCTGCACTGAGAGTTCACTTTGGAGACCATACATATTTTTTCTGTCTCTCTCCTTCAACAGATACCACAATGTTTATGGATAAATAAGAGGTGGACATTTTCCGAGAGGCAGAAAAAATAGCCAGAGAGGACTGATGCTCAGCAGACTAATCTTCTAACTATGAGATCTGAAATACATCATTTCAGGGTTCATTTTTAAAACACTGCCATGGATATTTTTCAGTACATTATAAGGATTAATGTTTAACAGAAGTATCGAGACTATTGTTGTATCCCAACTGCACTAAAATTGCCATGTGAGGGTTATGCACTGAAATGATATCCATGTATAATGTAAACTGATAAGAGGAGGAAACAGAAAACACTGTATAAAATTTCTTTGCATAAAAATCAGATGTTGGGTTGAAATGTTCTAGCAATAAGTATATCTGAGCCTGTAAACAGAGGTGGAGTTAACTGGCCAGTGTATAGGGGCCAAATGCAGACATGGCGTCAGAATTCACAATATTACCATCAGGTCTAAATTTGGCCTTTAGATAAGAGAGCATTATAGTGTATCCTGCCTTCATCCAATTTGAGTGACAAATGGTTTACTCTACCCTGATGTTTTTTAAACTGGTCTTCTCATCATTGAGTAGAACATGCATATATCTCTTCATTATTTGAACTCTTGGATATCCCACTGTAACCTAATATCTGTGTCAGGAATGGCATCCCTTGGTTATCCTGCAGGGTCCTTCATCAAGGTGGCATTCCTTAATTCCAGAAGACTGGGATCTATCCATTGGGCATATTTACCGCTAATAGTCAAAGATCAATTAATTGCCAAAATTAGGCTATCCCTTCATACCATCCCCTCCATAAATTTATCAAGCTTAATTCCATTTACTTCAATGGGACCACTCAGAAGTGAGAAAGCACATTCTGCCCAAGTAAAGGTATCAGAGTCTGGCCTTAAATTCTAGATTTTAAAAGCATTCAGAAGTAATCTAAGATTTATTTAATTACTAGGTTCTTACCAGTATCTTTCAATAAGTACATTTCTATATTAAAACTCTTTTCTACTTTCTTCCTAGTAGCTTTGTACTTTATACCTTGGGAATGAAAAACAAATTCCTCAAAATTCAGATCTCATTGGTTGTAAGGGCTGAGTGCTCTTCTAGGGTTGTGAGTGCTTCCAACTCTATTGAACTCACAAGAGAGTTGAGGATACTCAGCATCACATAGGATCAGTCCTTAATATGGTACATATTACCTTAAATAATTAAAATGTAGTCACCTTAGCAAAATGCCTGGGAAGAGAGCTCTAAATGTTTTTATCCTAGAACTAGTTTATTTAAAACAATGAAGTAATAACTTAGACAACTACATCAAAAATAGTATGTTTGCTTAATCAGAGACATTTTTCTCTTGAAAAATCCTCTATTAAAGCCATTTCGCTTTGTTAACTTTCATAGCATGTATCCTCACTATAGCCTTCAACACCTGAAAAATTAGTGGAAGAATTTGACTGATTATAGAGGCTGTTTTCCTTGTTCCACTGCTTGTTCTAAAAGGGATACTCAGCAGAACTTGCATTTTTTTCTTTCATTTTGTGCTGTCTGCATGAGTAATTACCTCCCTGATTTCTGAGATGCAATTGAGTAGCTTCCACATTAGAAAAATCTAAAGATTGATAGAGCCATCTCTCCTAAAGGATTAGTTTGCTGCTGTAATTCCACTGAGTAGGTCATTCAAATAGCAAAATGCTACAAAGTTTAATTTCTCCTGTTTGTAAAAGCCAGGTATTGTTACCTATTTAAAGGAACCTAAAAAGGGCTGGTTATCCTTTTGAGGGGATTGGGTAAGGGGCTTACCCACATTTATGGAACATGTAAACCTAGTAGCTAGCTATATCCAATGCGAATGAGTGAAGACAAGGAGACTTGAGTATGTAAAGATTTTGAGAACTGGTTCATCCTTTTATGAATTCATGTGGAAGTTTCTCTTATGACTTAAAGGGCAAGTTTAGTTGTCTTGATAACTTCAAAGTGTCGAGGGAATTGAGGCAAACCCTTCCCTGAGTTTTAAGTACCTGTCACACCTTATGATTTTGTCTAATGATAGAGAATTGCCCCAGTGTTAAAATAGATGGATAAAGAAGCTTTCTGAGGGAGTCTCTTTTAATGAGTTTTCACACTTTTAGATGATCAACCATGCTTAATCCAGCATTGGCATGGGCACATGTGTTTTAAAGCCAGAATTAATCAGTCTGTTGGTCCCATGTATCAGGTAGGTATCTGACACGTACACCACTGATGTTACGAAAATCATTATACATAAAATAATTTGCGGCTTACCAAAGAAAGTTGAGTCTTAGTTTTATACTTTTCAAGTTACCTAATTTATTACATACAATTTATTAACCAGGATCTGTAATTTGTTCCAGATGTTCTAGGGAAGTTTTGCAAGCATTCAGAATTCAAATATTTTTTCAGAAAATCCATTTTCCAAATGTCTGAATAATGACAAAAGACCTTCTAACAGAATATTAAGGTAGGGAATTCATCTAAACATCACACACATAATCATAAGGCATGTACGCTGTAGTTGCAAGTCTGATTAATTTGGGGTTGGTATAATGTTGTTGGAATGATTACTCTCAAATCTCTCTTTATATTTTTATAAATAAAAGCCAACACCAATCCCACATGCAGTCAACTACAAACCCTTCAACTAATTTTCTTTGAGAGCTTAGAGTTTGTTAATTTTACGGTAATCTCTTAGAAAAGCAATAATATATTTTATAGCAATACTTGTGGGGAAAAAAGGACATAAAATTTAAATAGCCTAATGAGGGTTTTTTTAAGTGAAACAAATCCTTTAATCTTGTTCTTTTTCTATAGCACATACACAACAGTTTGGGGCTATAGAAAAAAGTGATTTTGTTACTGTTGGACCAGATCCTCAGTTGGTGTAAACTGGCATCGCTCTACTGAAGTCAACAGAGCGATACCAATTTACACCAGCTGATCTGCTTCATAATTTTAAAAGGCAAGAATAAACATTATGTCTGCTCTGCACGTCAGCTTAACTGAAATGCAAAAGATCTTTGTAAGTTAGGTGGACATTTAATTAATTGAAATTCAACCTCCCTAGACAAACCACAGATGCTCTACATATTTAGCACAGTATCTCCTAACCAGCTGCCCTAATCTATGCAGTAACACTACCCTGTAGCTAAACATCTGGACAAAGCTAGAAAAGAGAATAATAAATACTTTTTAAATTCTACCAGGCAGATACCTACAGGTGACAGTACACCAGGGGGAAAAAATGGAATTCCTTTTAAAAAACAGTTATAGATATGAAAACAATATAACCAATTTGTGCAATGTAAGTCAGCATCTGTATAATACTTGTAACCCACAGCTATCAAAGCACTGACTTCACATCTACATTTTCCATTTTTAGTAGCTTTCTGGCTAATTTTACTGGGAAACTGCAAGATAAAATATTACCAAAGTTACACAGTCTTGTAGTTCAAACAGAGATTGTTTAATTATATACATAATTATATACATAACAATTATATACATAATTGTATAATCTTACAATATGTTTTGTTCCAGTCACCTCTATGGAGAAAATAAACCTAAATTTCCATGAGATTTTCCAGTGACATGCCATTAAAACATCCACCAGGGTATGTCTGCACTGCAGCTGAGAGCCAGCCTGGGTAGACAGACTTGTGCTAGCTTGACTCGAGCTAGTGAAGGAAAAATACCAGTGTGGACTTTGCAGGTGAGGCTTTCAAATCCACCCAACCCACTGGGGCTGAGCTTGGGCGGCTAGCCCAACTCTCCACCAGAGCCACAATATCCACACTGCTATTTTTAGGGCACTATCCCCAATCCAGCCCTACCACACACAGCACCAATCAACCCCCTCCTCAGCTGCTCCAGACACCAAGTTCCTGCCTAGCTACCACCAACCCCAATCCAGCCTTCCCATCCCCAAGCTTTTGCCTAGGCATCCCTCCAGTTCCCTCACAGTCCCCTACAGAACTCCCAGCTCTCCCCACCATCCCTCCTCACTTCCCTCTAGTTTTGATCCACTCCCCACAGCTCTCCCTCAACCCCCCTCCAGGTTCCTTCAGTCCAGGCCTCACTTCACCCAGACCCAATCCTATCATCCCTCCAGGCCCTTTTAGCTCCCTGCTGCCCCCCACTTCCTTGATCCACCCCCCAAGCAACCCACCATGATTCCGCTCCAACCTTCCTCAACTCCCTCCATTCCCCCAGCTTAGGGTTACCATATTTGAACATTCAAAAAAAGAAGACAGTCCACGGGGGGTCAGCCCCACCCACAGTCCACCTCCACTCCTCCCCCGCTCTGCCCCCCCTCCCCCCCCCCCCCCCCCCCCCTCCCCCGCTCTGCCCCCAGTCCCGCCCACTCCCCACTCTGCTCCGCCACCCCATCCCTCCTCACCCCCTGGCCCACCGCTGGCTTGCTGCGTCCCTCCTCAGTCCCCCACCCACCGCTTGCCTCCTCCCACCTGCCACTTATCTCCTCACTCCCTGCCAGAAACCCCCATGCCCGCCCCGAGAACCCCCGCCTGCCGCTGGCTCGCTGCTTCTTGCCTCCGCACCCCTCGCCCACTGCTGGCTCCCTCACCTCTTCAACACCCACTGCCCGCCACGGGCCTTTTCACACACACACCCACTCACCTACTCACTCCTCACGTACTCAACCTCCACTGCTCGCTTCTTCACCCCACCCTGCTCTCCTACTCACCCCTCCTGCCGCAGGTCCCTCTGGTTCCTAGGATCAGGGGCAGTCGAGGGGCCTCCACGGGCTGTGCCCGCCATAAGCGCGAGCTGCATGGCTCCCATTGGCCAGGAAAAGCGCCAATGGGAGCTGCCGGAGCTGCAGAGTGGGGCTTGCAGGCACTGGCAGCACGCAGAGAGCCTTCTGCCCCCGCCCCGCTCCCCAACCCGACCCTAAGAGCCAGAGGGACCTGCCGGGGGGTGAGATGGGGAGTCCCGGTGGTGCTTACCTGGGGCAGCTCCCGGGAAGAATCCGGCAGGTCCCTCTGGCTCCTAGGGTCGGGGGGAGGGAGGTCGGAGAGCTCTCTGCCCGCTGCCAGCGCCTGCAAGCCCCGCCCCCGCACCTGTGATTGGGCAGGAGGGAGCCGGTCCAGCACGCGGAGAACACCTCTGCTTCTATTTTTAGATATCTAAAAATTCCTCCTGGCTGGCGATTTAAGAACTAAAAAGCTGGACATATCCGGGAAAATACAGATGTATGGTAACCCTACCCCAGCTCTGATTTAGACCCCTTGAGCTATGTTCTAGCCCCCCTCAACAGCACCAATCCAGCATCCCAGTTCTGCTCCAATCCCCCTCCCCAGCTCCAGTCTGGCTTCTCCCCATGCAAAGCATCCAATGCTTATATCTTGCACTCCATCTTGGGGTGAGGAGCATGTATCTCCCATCTCTACTTCACCCCCTGCACCTTTCCAGTTAGTCATGCCTGGGGTCACCCCACCCAAAGGGGCCCCCCATTCCAGCCACACTCCTGCCCCGGGGAACCAGCAAGGCCCACGCTCCCCTGGTGACTCTTCTCTGTCATAGCGCAGCTTAACTTCTGCTGGGCTGGCAGAGGCATGAAGGCATACTCGTGTGCAGATAGTTCCGAGAGCCCTCCAGGGCTAGCAGCCCACTGCAACAGCAGCACACCCAGTCTCTCACCCACCCCAATTGCCAGGCATCTGGTTTCCATCCATGGGGGTAATCCATATATACAATCTAGTTACGTCTCCATGCAGTGGGCATACAGGCTCCCTGATGCCTGGGTCCCATCCACTGTACCAGTCGGGGTGTGATCCTCTTACATGCCCACACAAGGGATGGTAGGTACACACACACACACATGCACGCACACACCTTGTCTCTCTGGACTCCTGGGTTTCAATCGAAATCATACCTGGCTGAGCCCCCAAAACTTTGTAGGACCAGGCACAATGGCACCACCACTTGTACCATTATAGTTATGCCATTGTGGGGCTCTTGTTTCTGTTGTCAATGCTCTATGTGGTTCATACTTTACATCATAATTCTTTATATGCAAGGATGGCATTATGTCCTTATAATGATGGAGCATTGTACGTAACTGCGATGCCTTGAAAAAAAAATTCCACTTCATTTTGATATCAGAACTTCGTGAACTGTCTCTACTTCATTCCAAAGAGTCACAGGTTTTACATGAGAATGAGTACATATTGGGACAGTATAATGACTCAGATGACCAGATACATAAACTAAGTACTTTGCCTCTCACTACTGGAGCACCTCCTCCTGTCTGTGCCTGGGGATTTTCTCTATCAGCCTGGCACCATCTTCTCGCAATTGCTTGCCCCTTATCTCACTCTGTGGCCCCTCTCTTGCTCCTCTGGAGCTACAACACCTCGTCTTTGTGGCTTAGCCCTCTGGCCAAGTCACAGTCGCCCTCCCTTTTTGGGGTACTATCAAAGTCTTCCCTACCATCTCATGAAATCCTTATGTCCACTGCTCTGGCTGAACCACTCCCTCAGTGACTGGAACGAACAGTCCCAGACACCCTTCAAGTTCACTGTCCTGATTGTGCCACTCATTCATTGGCTGGTAGGGGAACCCAGCCTGCCCTCTACACAGGATTCCAGCCCTTTCTCCAGCAGCTAAAGTCTGCAGTAGCACAAACCTTCCTGCCACTCCCCTAGACTACTTCCTATCTTGCCTATCCCAGGCTCACATTCTCCACCCTTCTAGCAGAACCCCATCTCTTGGGTCTGCTAGACAAATCTTCTTGGGTCCAAATCCCTCTCCTCTCTCTTATTTCAGGGAGCGTGACTGCAGCCCCTCTCCCTGCAACCTCTTTTCTACCACCAATTCCCTGGTTTTATTAAAGCCCCTCCTGCTCCTGAACAAGGGAACTTCCCTCAATTAGGGCTTTTCTCTACCTAAATGTCCTCCAGTTTGCAGCCTAATAGGTTAATTGGCCCATCCAGCCTACATTAACCCTTTCAGTGTGAGTGTGGAGTGCACACCCCATCACCGTGCCTTAGTCTGAATAGAAAATAGCTTGAGATCATACTGTATAACTATTTTTTGCCTCAGCTACCTGAATCAGCTAAGTCATACAAGTTAAGGCCCCAGAACTGCAAAGACGTATTCCTGTGCTTAATTTAGCACACAGAGTAGTCCCACCAAAGACAATGGGACTACTTATAATGCAGTAAGTTAAGTATGTTAAGGATGAGGGCCTGAGACAATGTCAGATATGTGGGAAGACTGATTCCTGGGAGGTGCCTATTCTATGCATACAATGACTCTTCACAGGGATTTACCTCACACTTCGGATCATTTATTTATTTTGTTTCCTCACCAATAAATTCGCTCATTTTTTGTTTTTTATAAAGAGGAAAAACATGTGCTCACCAACTTATCTATTCTACCCAGTCTCTCCCTTGTGGGAAATACTCTCCTCTCTCTTGCACAGTGAGTTCTAGTTGCCATATAGAACAAGGAGTAATGTCACTACCTAATATAAACAAGGAAGATGTCAGCTTCCCTTTTGCATTAAATTATGTTTATTTTCCTGTGGTGTCCTTTTAAATGTGGAAATTATCCAAGGCCTAGTCCTCAATCCCTGCATAAAAAAGATTATGGGAATTCTGCCTGCCAAAGGATTGTACCTCAAGCAGCATGATCTAATGGACAGGGCACCAAACTAGGACTAAGGCCTGGTCTACACTGGGGGGGGGGAAATAACGTAGCTGAAGTCGACATACTTAGACCTACTCACCGCAGTGTCTTCACTGCGGTGAGTCGACTGCTGCTGCTCCCCCGTCGACTCCGCCTATGCCTCTCACGGCGGTGGAGTACAGGAGTCAATGGGAAAGCGCTCGGGGATCGATTTATTGCGTCTAGACCAGATCTGACTGGTAGTGTAGACATACCCTTAGACTACTGCAGTTCTGTTCCTAGCTCTGCCTCTGACTTGTTGTATGACCCTTGGCAAGTCTCTTCACCTCTCTATGCTTCTGTTTCCCGTTCTACCCAATGTTAGGCTTGACTATTTAATATATAAGTTCTTTGGGAAAAGCAGGAGTGTTTCTTATGTTTATACAGTGCTTAGCACAACTGTTGCAATATGGCAATGCAAATAATCAAGAAATAACAATCGTGAAATTGTCAGCCCTTCACTAGTATTTTCTACTCTCCACTATTTTTAAAGTGTCTCTCAATTTATTTTTTCCCATCTATTCTCTAATTCCCTGTCCAGATTTTCATCCTTTAATAAGTTTCAAGCCAAAAATTTCCAATAGGTTTGTTTCTTAGGATCCAAATCCAGTGCAAGATTTACGTGCGCACATGTGTTTGTGTGGGTTTTTTTCCCCCAGACAGTTTTCTTCTGATCTCTGTAAACTGGCAAGGTTTCCAAATGCTCTTATTACACGCAAATCTTTTTATGGCATTCGAATTAGTTTCATTGTTTATCTAAGTGCAGGAAAACCTATCATTTGAATGTAGTTAAAATCAGAAAAACGTTCATGTTATTTTGATAATTGGTACATGGAGTTCTTCCGTATTTATATTAGAAACATTTAAGATGTTTAGACAGTGTTGTTCACAGACACACATTGTGATGGTGTCCCTGTGGTGTCAATTGTAGATAAAAAAATACCATTGTACACATAGCATGAGAATAAATCTAAGTAAGTAAATATAAAACCTGTTTGGCATTATTTGGACTGCATAAATAACATAATTAGGTAGATATCTCTTTCTGAATCTGCAACTTACTCTCTGCAACATGGGCTAAACAGCAGTTGTTTAAGGGTTACTGTAAAGCAAAATTGAGTTACCCATTAGCCAAGCTGGTGGGGAGGGGGAGAGAGAGAGCTGGGGGAAAGGGTGAAAGAGATGGCATAATGCAGAGAAATACGTTTTTAAAGTTTTTTTCCCCTTTTTGTGAAATTCTCTGTGTACCTTCTGCTGCTCTGAAGATATCCCCGAATGCAGCTTTACAAATACAGTACCAGAAATACCTGTTGCAACAAAAAATGGGCAAAACTGCCTTTGATAAAGGTTTCATGAAAAATCATGAATTTTTTTTGCCAGTTTATTTCAAATTACTCCTCACCTGTACCCTTACTCGTGAAACTTCTTTTGTCACAAAATGTTTGGAAACTGAAAATTATATACAATTTTGGTTTGATTTTATTCCCTTCATACCATGTTTTATATACCTATATGTTTTCCTGGCTGGCATCATGAAGCAAGTGCCTATGTACTATTCTACAAGCTGTTCCCACTGTATTTGTGACTGAGCTGTGCACTGAAAGAAGCAAAAAACCCCAGAAGAACACTTGCTCTTATAAGATTTTCAGTCCAAGTTTTCAAATCCAAGAGGCTTACTTAAGAATTTGTACTTCTGGATATTTACAGAGACTGAAGTATGGAACTTCCTGAGGTTTCATCCATTTATGTCCTTCATAACTTGGCCACCATATATTCCCATTTTTCAGCCGTTCACTAAGAATTCCTCCATCTTTACTGAAATAATCATGCTGGAACTCAGCAGTATATTAAAGAGTGATCTTTGATTGAGAGCATCCCTGTATTATTACAACATGGACCAGCCAGGAAAAAAAACATTCTTCCTAGGTCCTCTCAAGTTCAGGTGGGATGAGGAATCTTCTGACACCACTTCCTCATCAGAGGATGAAGCCAAAATCGGCTGTGGTAGAGCTTTCAAGGGGCACTTCCAAGGGAAGATTTACCAGAGCAATGTCCTCCTATTCGGTACCGCGCCTAGTAATGGGCATGACCTCTGGCTGTACTTTATGACGTGGGTCTTGACATCTACTTGATGAAGCCGAGTGGGGAGGGCAAAGAGACAACCTGAAGGCTGGCAGAAACCCCGAAGGGTTCCAAAACAGCCATGGTGAAGCTCTGGAGCCCAATTGTTTCCAGGCCCTGGATTTCTACTGGCTGCCTAAGACAGGCCCTCCAGTGGGTACCAGTGGTGGTAAGCTCTCAGAGGGGAATGGTGAGGTACGAGGACTGTGAAACATGAGCCAACCTCTGAGTCCAAACATGAATCAGCTTCCTCTCACCAAGGGGTGCTGTTCCTATTGATGCCAGCAATCGGTGCTGAGAGTCTGGAGAAGATGGCACCAGAGAGATCAGCAACAGCTTCCTTCTAGACAACAACAAATGATGAGGCCCTTGGATATCCAGAGGTCCTCACAGTACAAAATGCTGAGTCATAATGGTCAGCAGTGCTTGATCTGCAGTCATAGATATCAGGCGAAAGGACTCCTGTACTGCTGGCAAAACCAGTACCAGTTAGACTCAATAAGTCCCTCACCACAGTATAAGCTTCCAGAGTTGACGACACCGGGATAGCCTCTTGCTGGTGGAACAACACAGATGGCATCGCTGAGTTCGATGGTGCCTGTGCTGGTACTGGAGTCATCGGTCACACCTAAGCAGATGACTGCCTCAAGGAGCACATCGACTTTGAGTGCACTCTACTTCCTTTGTCCACAGGACTCTGGTGCCAGGGATCTCTCTCCCCCAGAGGCTGAGCCCTTCCAGGGCAACTTGTAATGTTTCTTTCTCAGAATCAAGGAAGGAGACTAGTACTGGGATTCCAGATGTGCTCAGCAGCTGTTCTGAGCAAGACGACAGAAGGTGGATACCGAACTGCCTCCATCAGTAGAAATTTAAATCTGGTTGCCTTGTCTTTTTTGGTCCTTGATTTAAAGTCCCTACCAATTTGACATTGATCCCTGATGTGCAGGTCCCCATGGGTCACTTACTGGCATCAGGTTTTTTTGCTGAGTTTTAACCTTAAATAGCTAGACAGGTGGTTGACGAGGATTACTAACCCTGCCAAGTTTAGTTCTCTCTTTGAAAAACCTGCTCCCTACAAACAGTGCGCTTAGCCATGCAACATTGTGTTTGTGTTATTGTTTTTTTCCCCATTCTCCCTTCGTTTGTTACATCCACCTGTAGTCCCTGTCTTAGATTGTAAGTTCACTGGAAAAGTATTGTTTTCTGTGTATTTAGCTCTTAGCACAATGGGCTCCAATCTATCATAATACACATAATAAGTAACACTAATAATAGTAAGAGAATCCTATGCACATATTGATAACTATAATGGAAAGGTCTATATTTCATTTAATATAGCACTTGCTCACTTCACAGAAGGAGCTCTGGGTTACATGTCAGTTGTTTGTCTCGGGCACAGATCAAATGACTACAATACCTCTTGTGCTTTATTCTTAAATGCACAGTACTGTACTTCAAGTTCCACTTTACCATGAACATAGTGGTAGGTCAGAGCAGCCAATACAACGTGCAGCAATCTTTGGTAACTGAAGTAGGGAATCTTCAGAGTCTCTTTCCTCAAAGGCAGACAGTAAGTGTTTGGGGACAGCCCCTTTCCCATGATTACCTGTTCTGACCTCTTTCTTGGGTCACCCCATGCACAGTAGTAAGCTTTTTCTTAAAATATCTGGGTGATGTTGCTTATGAGAGCCACCTCTGCTGAACAAACCTGTTTCTAACCTGATGCTGTGGTTAGAATAGGACTGATCATTCTGGTTAGCTTCCCTCAGTCTTTTCATGCCAGTTCTGAATAAATGGGAGATTATGGTCCAAGTTAGGGGTAAGCAATTGATTTCATTCACTGACCACAATCGTACATGACTGCTCTGACTCCAGCCAATTTCATTATCATCTTTCATTGTCAGTGCACTTACATTAATTATCACTTACAAGTGCCTAGGTGGGCTCCTCACTATTTGAGGAGCTAGGAGGTTTGATTCCCAGCTTGCATAGACATACCCTGCACTAACTCTGCTCAAGTTAGGGAACTATAAATAGCAATATAGCTGGGATAGCACGGGTGGTGGATCAGACTAGCTGCCTGAGTATATACCTGCCCAGACCCCCTGCCACTGTCCAGGCTATCCTGGCCATACAGCTATTTTTAGTGCACTAGATCGAGCAGACCTCGCATGGGTACATCTACACAAGCTGGGAATCACACCTCCCAAGTCAAAGACATACCTAGTAAATGCTGATCACTTTTATAGATTTCTCTTGTAAAGTGACTTGGAAATGCGTACAGTTTTCAGCTTACCTGGGAACTAGACATGAAAAGGGAGGATGGAGTTCTAGATCTATCAAGCTATTGGAGACTTGATTGCTTTAGAAGCATCATGAGCTATTTAGCAAGTCTTCACTTCAGATAACAGAAAATCTATCAATCCTACCTGTCATCCCTTACTTGTGAGAGGCATCCACATTTTCAGTTCAGCTCATTTTCACAGGGACCTCAGTTGCTTTAAAGGTTGCAAAGAGAGCCAAACACTTCTTTGTACATATATTTCATTCAGGAGGTGTTCTGGGGGCTTCTTCCTGTTCTGACACTTCTTTGTCTTTTAGGGAGACAATTTGAAGTGCTGATCTTGTCAGTTAGGAATTTTTTAAATATTATTCTGGGTATTTAGTTTGTATTATAGATCATCTAAAGAATCTATACACAAATTTGTCCCAAGTGTTAAATCAGAGGCTGGTAGTACTGATTTCATAATGGTTCCTATTTCATTACTAAATAAGAATAAGAGACCTCAGACAGTGTTTTGTTCACCTTAAGCCAGATGCAAGAGAGGCCAGAAACGCATTCCTTTCCTGCTTTTATGCATAAGTGCACCACACAGAGAATCGAACAGGGAAACAAAGCATCTCCTCAGTATAGAATAATCTGGTTTAAGGAAATCCTAGACAGGCGACTGCAAGTAGGCAAGGCAAGGTTAACAAAAAAAAAAAACCCCAAAAAAACAAAAACAGGTAACTAGTCCTGAGCCTCTGAGTCACAGATTCCAAGGACAGGCCATATAACTTCCCAGAATACTTTCTAAAGCATATCTTTTAGATATTCATGAAGTCTCAAAAATATGGAATTTTTAGAATTGTTTTCATTCTGAATATCACACAATGTATCACCTTAAAAGCAATTTTCGGAGCTAACAAATAAAATTTCAAAAAAACAAGAATTCTCCCCACACACTTTAACCAGCATTATGAAATTTTTCACACTACTTCAGCTGAAAATCACATTGGCGCATCTAGTCTCAGGAGCCAGCTATAGTATTTGACCATGTTTTGTCTAAAGCTTTAACATAATTTAATATTCATTCCTCATGTTTTTTGTACTCCTGAAACTCAAAAATAGCTTTGCTGTTTTTCACACTACAATACTGTAGGACATTAATTAACACAACATTTTTAGAACCGCGTGTATAAGGATTTGCCCATGCAATTAGCACTGACATCAATGCAAGGAGTCATGTTTTTGGCACTCCTTGCCACTTTAGAAGATTAGAAAAAATAGCTGCCTTCCCAAATGGCCTCCTTAGGAATTACTGGGAGCTCTGGGGAGAACAAAATGTAAAATATTTCACTTAGAAATGTGATTTTAAGTAAATGTATAGTTCATTTTTTTCAACCATCTTTTTGAGAAGGCTTTGCAGTATGTGAATGTAATGCTCTTGCGTAAGAGAAGGATTAACAGAAGAAACCACAACCGCTTCTAGAAGTCATAATGGCCCATCAGGAAGTATACAATAGAGTAACCCATCTCCTGGGGACACAGCAAATTAGGTTCCAAATATGCTATTAAAGAACATGGGAAAACTAGATGCAAAACAAAATATATACATATATTATGCTTGCCAAAATACATATTTGATCAGCAAAATTATATCCCATTAAAATGCCTAAATATATAATTCACTAATCCTAAATACGTGATAATTATCTTAAATACATATTTACCTGTGAGACAGGAATGGCTCATGGCTAAATAATAGTTGTTCTCAATAACATTTCATAAAAGATTTTTTTTTAAAGGCAACTAAACATAAAAATGCTTTTTCTTAAAAAGACACCGAATGGTTTAAGACAGGAAAATCAGAAGTGGGGGTGACACATTCAGACTTGAAGTAAGAGATTGCAATTCTTAACATCAGTAGAATTGTGGCCCCTTATTTCTTAGCTAATGTTTCAGTCTTTTCATTAATTTTTAAATTTCTTCACATTTTCTGGTTCTGGGTGGAGTATACCACTGTGAAAAAAATACTGCAAACAGTAAATAATAATTGAACTTTAATAGCACCTTTCATCCAAACACCTCAAAGCACTTTAGACACATTAGATGATTAAGCTTCACACTCCCCAACTGTGAGGAAGGTGGTATTATGCCATCTTATAGATGGATAAACTGAAACACAAAGTTTAAGTGATTTGTTCAAAGTCACACACTAACTCAGTGGTAGAGCTGGGAATAGAACCCCAAAGTCCTGTATGCCATTCCCTGCTTTAAGCACTAGACAGTATTGTTTCTGTCTTGGAAAAGTCAGATGCACCACTTGTTTATAATATCCATATTGAACTCGCAGTGTGTCAACATCCGTTCACTTCATGCCAGTAACTAAATTCATGAGTTAGTAAGTGAGAACTGTACAGGATCCCTCTCCTTTCAAACTATCACTCCAATTCAGCAAAGGCCATAAGCACACACTTTAATGCTTTGTTAATGGAACCTATACTAGGAGGAGCCAAGTGGTTTGCCTATTTTAAATGAGGTGCATGTTTTTAAAGAAACTTTATAATAGATTTGGGAAATGATGTACAGTGAGTGAACATCAGGGAATATCCTACCAGAGAGAACTTTTAAGGAAGCGTAAAATATTTGATCTAGAGGATATTCCAATAAATGTTTGCGGCCAATAAAATAAACAGGCAAAAGAGAGACTGAAACAAACATATCACCATTAATAAAGATGAGTGAAAAAGTTAATGAAATAATGGATTCATCAATAAATATCACATTCACTAATTCATTGTAAACACTGAAGAGCATACTCAGTATTCTCGTAGTTGCAGTGTCTCAGAAGCCTAGAATCTAAGGAAGGACTTTCTGTCCCAACTGCTCTAGATACTGGAAGATCACTGACCTCTCTGAAGGTGTACTGATGCTAGATGACTCTGCTGACTCAGTGTTTGTATAGTTCAATCTTGTGGCCCACTCAGTATAGCAAAAGCCCAGAAAGGCAGGTAAAGTGGCCACACTATATGCATCCAACCTCCAACACAGAAGAAATGAATGAAAGTGGGTTTTTGTTTGGATTTCAATATTCCGCTCTAATGTTTACAATCCCAAATATTGTAGCACTGTGGTAGTGCATGACAGCCAAGAAGAGAAACTGTCTAGTTTTGAAACAAAAATGAAAGTGGACTATTTTCATCCTACAAGCTGAATCAAGAGTGGAAATCAAACATATGTCATAAATGGTGTAAAGCAGATTTTTAAAGCTATTTCTATTCAAATAATCAAGGCACTGTCTGTAAGGTGTGTAAGGGATTGCTTTAAAATGACATATATGATTCTAACCTAACAATTTATCTAAGGCTTGGTCTACACTACCCCCCTAATTCGAACTAAGGTACGCAACTTCAGCTACGTGAATAACGTAGCTGAAGTTCGAAGTACCTTAGTTCGAATTAGTTCGAACTTACCTTGGTCCACACTCGGCAGGCAGGCTCCCCCCGTCGACTCCGCGGTACTCCTCTCGGCGAGCTGGAGTACCGCAGTCGACGGCGAGCACTTCCGGGTTCGACTTATCACGTCCAGACTAGACGCGATAAGTCGAACCCAGAAGTTCGATTTCCAGCCGTCGAACTAGCGGGTAAGTGTAGCCAAGGCCTTAAAGAATTACAAAAAACACAACAGGGACTATAGTTCGCATTTGTATAGTACTTTATATTTTCAAATAATGATAGAAATGAACAAATTAATCAAGTAGTCATTTAACAAAAGGCACTAGGGTCCAGCAGAATGGATTAGTCTATAGTACTGAAGGCTGCACTGAGAATAAGAAGGAGCCTCCCTCCTAGCAGAAAGGTCATTAACTACATGGAGAAGACACATTTCTGTGATTTGGCCATAGCAGACCTCAGACTGAAAACAATTAAATGCTATTTTCCTGACAGAGGATACTGGGGAGATGGAGGAAGGCTGTGTCCTGAGGTAAGGAACAGGGCAGTGGTTAGAGTGTCATAATCAAGCATGGTTCTTCAAGAAGGGAGTTGCTTGCAGCAGATTTGAGAGAGTAAAGGAATTATTTAAAATGGTAGTAATGTGGAGAACAACCAGGGAGGAAGCAGAACAAAGAAATGGGATCAAGAAGGGGGTGGTTTCCATTAGGAACTAGATGTCAGAAATGTTAGTTGGGAGCAGGGAGGGGAAGAAGTAGAAGGAGAAAGTGTTAGTAAGCCAGGAGGAGAGATGATAGGCATGGAGCAAATATTGTCACGCATCAGGACAGCAGTGAAGGAAGTAAATTCCTTCCCTGGACAAAGAGCTGGAAAAGTAGAATAAAGTGAATGGGTGGAGAACAGAATTAATAGTATGGAAGTTACTATCTGAACTGACACACACATACACAGAAAGGAAAGTGGTCCTAGCTAGATGATACGGCCTATTCCACTAGTACTCAGTAGTAGTTTGTTGCTGTTTTATATTGAATCCAAGACTACAACATGCACTCTGGCTGTCATTTTCTCTAACTGAGACATAAGAACTTAACAAAGGTAAGCAGTTACAACACCTTAAGAGAAACAACCCATAATTTTCTTCTAAATCTTGCCAAGAAAGAGATGATAAATTTAATTTAATATTTGAATAGAAAAGCACAGCATTACATGTCACAGCGATTCACCAGCACATATTCTTGATTATATCACGTTTTTAAACGAGTGCACAAGCGATCATGTTCTGAACACTTCAGATTGGTTTATCAGTGGTTAAGGGGATTATTTACATAGTTAGCTGCTTTCTGAGAGGGAAAACATAAAAGAGCTCAGACACTGAGTCACACATTATAATGGCAGGTTTTATGTTCTTAATAAAGTTGCGTGACCTGCATATAACGGATGAACTGTCCTTGTTAATAACAAGCAAACACTAAGTTACAGAGAAAATAAAGGTACAGTTAGAAAAGTAAATTCTGAACAGGAGTAAGGATTCTTTTGTTATTCAAAAAGCTATCAAGTACCCTGGGCAGTCAAATACAGAGCAAAAATTTCCAGCAAATTATGCAAAGAGTGGTGATTTCCTTATGGACTTTCTGAAGTATGGTAGATTTCATATTATAATTAATTCCAAATTATAATTTTTCAAAGCAATACTAGGGGAAATTTGCAGAAGCGCGGTCTCTGTTTTTCATGCAAAATTTGCACCCACAAAATCTGCAAATCTGAGTAGCTGATCCTCGTTGCTGGTGTAAATCGAGTAGCTAGAGGTGCAAATGCTCAAGTTTACCCGAAGAAGGGAAAAAGTATGAATTAATAGGAAAACAGTAAAATTCCTTGATGAAAAAAAGAAAAGTATTATCTGGAAGTGGGTAAGGACTATACTGTAATGTACTACAAAGTGATCAATACAGGAAGTACTGCATTTCTACACAGTATTCTTTCAGTAATGTGCTGGCCTCTTGCATTTGTCCTCTACCTCTTAAATTATCTGACTTTTCTCCTTCTCTCTCAAGGATGCAAAATACTAATAACAAACATTTATTTTGTGGCATCTCCCAAAAGTTACAATCCATGTGAGCTAACTTACATGAGTCAGTCACATATTTTATTCGCAAAATACTAGACGTGTGACTCATTCTGGTGGTTCTATTCCATCGATAAGTCAGTTAACTATGTGAATGCCGGTGCTTTACATTTCTGTGACATCAAAAATGAGGATAAATTTGACAGAGGTTTGTATAGTGCACTATGGCTTGAAAATGCCAGGCAAAAATGTCAAGAAAAAAAGTCCACGGGGTTTCCATTGGATGCTAAAGTCCCTATGAAGCCACTGTGACACAGTGATTTTGACGGCTGTAGTTTCCAAGAAGTCATGCTAAATGACCCAGGTATTATCAAACTTCTCTCTCCCAACTATTCAAGTATTAAAATGACAAATCATAGGGGTGGCTGTTAGCCTGAAGACACTGCCATTCTATTATTTAAAGTCTGGGTTTTTTTAAATGCCTGAGATTTCTGTGTGAAAAAATAATGAACTTTAAGAAATGTCACTTTTACTAACAGAAATTACAGCTTGAATACCTGGATATGAATATTAAATATAAAAAAGTACATTTAAATAATATAAGGCTATGACACAAACTGACAAAAGCAAGGAAATCCAAAGGCACAGCTGACACTCTCTCCTTAATTCATAACACTGTGGGGAGAAGAGGCTTGGGGAGGGCAAGAGTATAGTTTAAAGACCCAGGAACGATCCTAAGTTCAAATTCTTTTATTCTTGCCATTTTGTGTCCATGCCTTTAACAAAAACCCACAACTCTTAAAACACATTAACTCAGTTTAGTCTTTTTTTAAAAAAATACAAAGGAAACTTTTCATGGAAGATATCAATTGCACTTTACTCACCACTAGACTCAAACAGTTCCTTTAGGGTCGCTTCACAGGTGGATGGGTTTATTTTATAGGGTTTTCTTGTGTTCTGAAATGAGGAACTAATAGTCTTGTCTAAAGCTAAGCATATTTCAAGAAGGCACTGTCCAATGGCTTGTCACCACATAAAAGTTGTAAAAGTGGTATATCCACCCCCAAAGTGGATGCAGTTACCTCAGTATAAAAGTGCTTATACAAGTATAATCTATACCTTTAGGGGAAGGGAAATAAGCTATATCAGTAACAGGCACCTTTATACACATATTAGTGTCTACATTCGAGTTTGTACTAGTATAACTATATCAGTAAAAAAAAAAAAATCACATCCCTAACTGACAAAGTTATATCAGTACAAAAACTGTGTGTAGACCAGACCTCCTTTCCCAACACCCCATCCCATCCAACACACACACAAAGCTCTGCCAGTACACCACAATACTAAGCTGCAACACCCATGGTATTTAAATTCTGAGCCTATACTGAGTAGCCTTCCAATCACACCAAAATGCCTGGCAATTTTGTGATTTAGACAGAGGCTTAGGAGCTAGCCAGAGACAACCAGTCATCTCCACTCATGATCAAAATCAGCCTTTGAACATGGTTCAATCAAAATAATGGATTCATATTCTAACAGTCCAGACTGTGTCTTTTGAAGTTGCTTCTGCCTATTTTTGTAGAAGCAATTATTGCTTGTTGTGTAAATAATTAGCTCGGCAAATGAGATCCTTCGGAAATTAGAGAGACATGGTGAGTGAGGTAATACCTTTTACTGGACCAACTTCTGTTAGTGAGAGAGACAAGTTTTCGAGCTTACACAGAGCACTTCTTCAGGTCTGGGAACCAGACTCAAAATGTGATAGCTAAAAACAAGGTGGAACAAATTGTTTAGCATAAGTAGTTAACATATATTTCAAGGGATCATTCAAGGTGAAGTGGTCCATTAACGCTCCTCCAGTCATAGGAAGTAAAGGGGCGGGGGGGAGATAAGTTGCAGTGGGGAGTTGTTAGTGAGTTATAGATTGTTGTAATAAGTCACAAATCCAGTGTTTCTATTCAGTCCATGATTTTCAGTCTCTAGCAAAGTTATGAATTTAAGCTCCTAGGCTTGTCTTCTGGTGTTGTGCAGATTTCCTCTGAGGAGAAGGACAGAGATTAACATACAGAGTGATTGTTTTGTGAAAAGTGTTTTTGTCTTTTATCATTTTCCTGTGCAAGTTTCACCTACACAGTTGTTATTGGAGCATTTAGTGCACTGGATGTTGTGATAGGCATGTGTAAGACCCATGGATCTTGAAAGGTGTATTGTAGGGTGTGTTGATTATCATAGTTGTGGAGATCATCATAGCTGTGCATCTCTTGTCCTGGAAGGGTCTGGTGCACTTTGAGTTGGTGTGTCCCGGTCCAATGGAAGCTTGTTTCTGATGAGCTTGGAGAGGTTGGGGGTTGTTTGAAGGCCAGAAGAGGGGATTCAGTAAAGATTTCTTTCAGGATGTGGTCCCCATGGGTTGTAATTGTTTAATGATATGGAGTGGTAGGTGACAACTAGGGGTGAGCAATCAAAGGGGATTTTATTTCTGTATTGGAGCAGGTATTTGGGTGGCCTGTTCCATGATGCAATCTACTTCTCTGGGGGAGTGTCCTTGATTGGTGAAGGCGGTTTTAAGTGTGTTAAGGTGCGTATCCTGGACTTTTTCCTTGGAACATATTCTGTGGAATCTGAGTGCCAGGCTGTAGATAACAGATTTGTTGGTGTATTTGCAGTGGTTACTGGATCTGAGAAGGTAGGTGTGGCGATCTGTGGGTTTCTTGTATATAGTTGTCTGTAGGGTTCTATTGCTGAAATGTCTTTCAAAGGCAATTAATAGGCATGTGTGGAAGCCTGGTCAAAATGAAGGTACAACTGAATATAAAGACAATAGCTGAAACTCAGCCTGGGTGCAAACTCAGCTGACAGAGAGAGTTACACTTGGATTGAATTTGGCCCAAGATTTACATTAAAAACTTCACTAACTCAGCAGAGTGTTTACTTTTTAGATGGTCTTTCCTTAATTATGTCAACATTTAAACGGACACAACTAAACCTTGATAGTTAATACGTCATTGAGGTAATGGAAAATTAAGCTCATTCCTTCGCTTCTGCCTTTGCTTTTCTGGGTACAAATAGTTTTCTGCCGGGCTCCTTTAAGGTGGTAACAATGTATTGTTTCATATACGAAAAAAGATGTACATGGAAATGGCTAGAATGATCACTTCTACTATGATGAATGCAGGAAAACTTAAGAACACAGCCTGATAAATCTATAGAAATACCCTAAACTCAGGGATTCTGATTGTCAATCCCTTGTCCCTTGATCCTCCCATGTCATGAGGTTGCTACCAGTATGCCAGAACAATACTGTTTTGATGTAGAAGTGTATGAACAATTCACAACAAAAGATCTGAATACTTCTAATTTTGGAAAGGAGGGTTGCTTTTCAGTATGACCATGAAAAGCGACACATTCTGCAAAAAGTTTGCTATTTTTCATGAAGTTTTTTTCTTTAAAATGGACTTCTTTCCCCATGAAATGGGCCAGTTTTTGAGAGAAAACAGACACATTCCTAAAAGTTGTCTTCAAATCTAGAAGTTTCCAATTCAGAGTTTCAATTTTTGCATGTTTCTGAAGATTAATAATGAACTACTTTCTAGTTCATTTATCAGTGGGGAATATTAAACAATATTTTTAAAAGAAAAAGAAAATTTAAGTAATTTTTCAAACATAGGATTGAATCATATTCAAGATATGTTCAACATATCTACTCACCAGGGATGACAAAGACAGGACAAAACTTGCCCCCACATAAACCACTTGTCACCAATTATCAGCAAAAATTAATCTTGGAGCTAAAAATCCAATCTGAGTTTCTTCAAAATTAAATACAGAGGTTGAACCAAGTGTAGTATTAGTGATAAGTCTGGAGGTTTAGTCTGATGCCAGTAAGCATGCATCCAGGTTAGAGATAAGCAGAATGGTTCAGATAAAGCATTCACCCAAAGTTTTCCCCAAAACTCAAACTGAATCTCTTTTGAGGTTTGAAAGAGTTTATTTGGTTCTCACTTTTGCTGGTTTTTCTGCACTGTTAGGCTGTGGCTAGACGCAGAACTGCTGAATTACAATGAGGAAAGCTATTGTCTGGCAAAACTGAAAGAATGATCAGAGACACTGAATATGGATTTAAACAGGCCACAACTTTATTATTAGATGTCTGGGACTATGTGGCAGATAAAAGTATGCAGTGCAAGTAACCCATGTTCACTCAAATAATTATCCAGGGCTTCCACCAGCCCCTGTCATTTCCCATCCAGATCCCCCAGCAACCCAGGGCTTGGACCAGTGGTTCTCAACATGCAGCCCAATCAGCACAGAGCTGCGATCTAATTGACATCCTCTGAGCCATTCAGGTAGCATTGGATGCAGCCCACAATGGGAAAAAGGTTGAGAACCATTGGCTTGGAGCTTACCATCCACTTCTCCCCCTCATAGAAGGGTTAAGGTGGGCTATAAGAAAAGGGGACTTGGCTCCTTGCCGTATCAATCATAGGAGCCCCAAACTTCCCGCCCTATTCCACTAACCAGCACCTCTTTTTCAAGTCCATTACCAGGCCACTTATCTGGCCACTGGATGGCTACCCTATGAAGTACCTGCACTGGACATCCACCCCATATTACAAAATAAGTTGTGACATATAGCCTAACCACTTTTCTCCTCACTATAATAGGTCCTCCCTGTCAGGAAGGTGAAAAACCCCACCTCACCAAAACCAATATAGTGGTGAGAAAAATTCCTTCCCGGTCCCCCTACAAAGGAGCGACTACAGTAATGCCCGCAGCAGGTCCTAAATCTAACCTGATATTCGCACCTCAAGGGGAGGGAGGGTCGGTTCTACTGCTGCGTGGAGAAAGGGCTTCCAATGCCTAGGGTTACACTTTTAAAGCCTGCCAATGAGAACCATCATTCCCTCTGAAGCATCTGGCATCAGCCACACACAGTCAAAAGACAGGATACTGGGCTAGATGGCCCATTGATCTGACCCAATATGGCCGTTCTTATTCTTGGCAGCAGGGATATGGACGTGGTTAGTGAGGGTTTTTGGTTTGTTTTTCGGAGGGAGGTCATGAATGGGAAAGTGGGAAATTAGCTGCTTCCTAAAGAAACACAAAGAATTGGGGTGGGAAGTTGATCTCCCAAAGTCCCTGTGGTTAGAGACACAGAAGATCAGAGTAAGCATGCATTAAGATGCCCCTAAAAAGACAATTTACCACCTGATTCAAATCTCTCCTCCACAATGACCACAAGAAGTGAGTTTATAATGAAATCTGTAAATTATTCCCTTCTCAAGTTTTGGGCAAAGGTTTGGGCCAATTCTTTTTTTTTTATCTGAACCAGCTAACTCATCCCTAATAAGCACTCAGAACAAATGCCATTGAACAAAAAGGAATGAAAGAGAAATATGATAAGGAGAAGAAAAAAAGATCAGTAAGCAGAATGCTTCTTAACTGTGCTGTGATCTCACTCCATTCAATGCAAAGCAAATGACACAATTCTGCAGATAGATCAGAGAGATGATACATGTCATAGTTTCAGGGCAACTGTCCCTGTACATGCCCTCCGTGGTCCACTTCAGGAGTGCTCAGGCAGGTCTCCAGTCATCACCTGTGTCTGCACAGGACTTACACTGTGATATCCCGAGGAAGCCAGTCTTCCTAAAGGCCAGCACCTGAGCTGTGCTTTCTCTCCGAGGACAATGATGGTGTTTTTACCAGTACTCTCACTGCTCTTCCACACAAGCACATTTATTCATAGGGCAAAAGCATTACGGAGAAAGCAAACATATAAAAACCACTTTAAACCCCACACTAAACATACCAGAAATCACCCATCTTCCACCTGGGGAGTCAGATATGCTGGTGTCCCTTCCAACCCTTCAGAAGGGTTGGGGCTTCCCCTTGGACAAAGAGTTACGTCCATTTGCTGAATCAAAATGAAGGCCACAAGTCTGTTCAAGCTCATCCTTTTAGTCCAGAAGCCTTTTATCTCCTAGTCTCTGAAAAACCAAGCCTGAACCTGTCTATGCAAATCACCCCACGGGGCAGAATTTCTCTAGAGATGTTTACAATCTCTGGGGTAATCACCCCCTACTGCTTTAGTTCCTATAGCAGCTGTGGTAACTCTCCCTTATGGTGTAGGCCACAATCAGGCATAAGCCACTCATAAATTTAATACAATGGTCCCCAAAGGTACCGCATGGGGTTGCACTATTTGTCACAATACACACACAGCTGGCTCTGTATATCTGGCATACAAGTTCTTGACTTTCCATTTGACAGTAAGTAGTAGTCCCACAGACACTGCACACAGCCTACTAATTCTCTACCACTGTCTCAGTGCTTGAACCTCTAACTCTCACTCTTGCGCTCCCACTTACCTTCCAAAGTTGTATGAGAGACTGTTTGGGTTGAACTAGATTCAGCTCGCTATAGTGTAACTCTGTGTTAAAACACTAGAAGAACTGATTCAAGCATTAGGGTTTAAAAATAAACTGTGTCCTTGTATTTCTGGTCAACAGTAAATGAACTAGAAATATCTTTCTACCCCCGTTCAATAAATGTGTTCTCTGTTCTGTTCTCTCTTCTACAATTTCTCCCTTGCATTTAAAAACTCTGATATTTCTAGGAATCCTGCCGCAATAACATACCAATTGACTGTCCTAATACCTTTATGGAAAAAGTTCTATAGTATTTAATAGATAATGATAATCTTTCCATAGGCTCCAGAATTCAATAGAAAATTCTACAGAATTCTACAAGATGGCTTGAAACCTTTAGAAAGCTTATCATTTTCTTTTAAGTTCTATAATTACTTAGAGTAATTTTCAGAAAATTTTTAATTTCTACTGAACCTTATTAGTTTCATCACTATTCACCTTCTCTATCGCTACACCTATATCAAGTTCATTGTTCTGGATTTTGGTCTTCAAATCTTCTCCTTTACATTTTACTCTTGTAGTTTGCTTAGTGAGGGAAGTGTACATTGAGCCTAGAGCCAGGAACTATTGTTATTACTAATTATTTGTAGTGTGTAGAGGTCTCCTCAGAGATCAGAGGCACATTGTGCCTGGACACTCTCCACACATGTTGTAAGAGAGAATCTCTGACATGAGCAACTTACAATCGAAATAGACAGACAGTCAAAGGGTAGGCTCAAGGAAGTATTAATCACCATTCAACAGACAGAGAATGGAGACAGATAAGCAACTTGCTCAAGGTTACACAAGCAGTTTGTGGCAAACCTCTCAAGTGTCAATCCAAAGCCTTAACTACAAGACCTTCTTCCCATCATACAATTTTTGGATAGAAGCATCTAACACCAAGAAGTGAACTTAGAAGAGAGGACAGACTGATTTTGAGATGTATTTGGAGGAATTGACTTGCATTGCTAAGCATCTGCACTCTTATTCTGAATAGAAGTATAGTTTAATTACTAACAAATAACTGCAACCAGTACATGGCAAAATAAAGTAGGAGTTTGTGGTATCACACAATGTAATGCCAACAGATCCCAGTCATTGGTGAGTGGAATCAAACCTGAAGCCTCTGAAGCTAAATGCATGAGCCTCTACTGCATGAGCTAAAAGCCACAACTGGGGTCTGTCAGTGTTACAAGTGGGGGCTCATCCGGGTGTTAAAATAGCTCTAAGACATGTTGTTTTTTGTCCTTTGGCTGGATACATGCTAGCAGCAAGGGAAGTAATGTGACTCAATGTACATGCACCATATAGGACCTTTTCCCACCCACATAAATGCACACACACATCTCTCTAAATAGACTTTTTTACCTAGGAATTATGAAATACGTGACAATTCCAAAATTATTTTATCACAGCTATGTAAATTTTCTTTTGAATATTACAAAACACTTTGCAAGTACTATTTAGTAATACATCAATCCTATGAAATGTGGAAGGCTTATTGTCCCTTTCTGAGAGTGCGTGAAGAGAATGGTGAAATGGCACAGATGCTGAGTCACTGGCAAAGCTAGAAACAGAACACCCATAGTCCCTTCCAAAGGCCACAGTTCCTCAAACAACGACAGTCTTGTAACTCACTGGCTTTAGCCAGCTAGTAGCCTGCAAGGAAGCCTGTGCAACTCCAGTAACTCTGGAATCAGTACCTGGCTGCCCAACCACAATTCACCCTTCCCTTGTATTGCCCTACTTCTTGCTTTAAGCATTACTTTGAGGTCCAACTGCATGTGGCTGAGCCATGCTATAGAATTCCCAGGTGAGCTATTGCACTGGCACATAATGGAGTTTGGGGGTGTTCCAAATCCATTCTGGTATTCAAAGCCTCCTAGATTCAACTACACACAAGAATGCAGAAGAAGAACCCACAGGAGTTTCTGTGAATAGTCACCCTCTTTTTAGTCTGTTTTTAAGTTTGGATATTTTGTTCCGGACAAGCAGATTTTGTCAGTGAACCAGGAAGCCAGAACTTCATGGACGTTCATACTGTACTATACCATAAAAAAGTGACAATTTTATGTTACCCATAATGCAACAATAAACTGTGTTACATTCCGTGAGTATCCTTGCTGTGTCCACAGCAAGAACACCCACCTCCACTCCCTTTCAAGATTTTGCCCAAAGAATGAAGTAAAAATTATGAGTGAAGGATAAGGATGTGTCATGTAACCTGATGCCAAGAATAATTTCTCTGCCACTGTCAGCAATGCTTCCTGTCAATCAGGCTGTGATATGGGAGTCACCTTCAGTTCCTCCCTCTCTCTCATTCAGGCTGCCTCCAAATCTTGCCATTCTGCCTCCCAAACATTTCTAATACCTGTCCTTTTCCTTCTGTGTACACATGATAAAACTCTTATCTACAGCCTCATCACCTTAATTAATGTAACCTGCTTTCATTCTCTGGCCTCCCAGACACTTGCATCACCACTGATCTTTACAAAACACAACTCCTAAGATCATCTTTCTTGCCAATCACTCTGACCACATCACCTCACTGGCTTCCTCTCATCCACTGTACCAAATTCATCTTTGTCAACCTCCAAGGTTCTTCACAATCCATTCCCACCCTACTTATCTGCTCTTGCCCCTCATGACATAATCCTTTCCTTCTCTGCTTCACAAATGACATCAACCCTGACCCCCTACTTATCCACTCCTCCCACGAATGTCTTTGTATTTTCTTCCATGCCACTTTCTTCCATGCATAGAACACCCTTCCTAAGCTGCGTATGCTATTACTGCAGCATATGCACTGTCCACCAGCCAGGGAGCTACAACTCAATGTGCAGGAAACTGCCCATGTAGACAAGGCCTTAGGTCTTGGGCTTAGGCTTATGCCTAAAACTACCATTATCTCCTTCAAATCCCTTCTCAAGACCCCCTTCTGAAATAGTGCCTACAAGAAATCAGTTGATGCTTGATGGCTAGGCTAAGGGGAGTTGGGAAAATAAATATTTATTTATAGAATTACAAAACATTGTCTATATGCATACATGCACGCACACACAGAGTGGGCATACTTAAAAAGTTAATATTGATTCGATCAGTATTCTCCTAGAAGTATCGGGAACATCTCTGATACCTGTAATATCTCCCGTAATGATAATGAACTTTTACTCATGACCATAATGTGTGTGTGTGTACTGACATACACACGCACACAGATGAACATATACATAAATACAGTATATGTATATGATCAAATGTATATTAAAAATATGCATGCAGCTGTGTTCCTGTCCACCACGTTTTATGTTGCTCAATTTAGATTGTAAACTCTTTGGCACAGAGGCTGTGCCTACCAGTATATTTGTACAGCACCTAGGACAAACAGACACTATATAAATATACAGCACCTCAAGTTGCTAGAGTAATGTACATTTTCAAAGAAACAAAACTCAGGTTAGGTACCAAGGGAGTGGACTCCAAATTCCTAGTTGTGTTTTTAAGAATCTCTCCCTACATTAACAATAATGAAATAGTAATGCTTGGAGAGAGAGAGAGCTGTGTCACGTGTCATAGACATCCAATCTCATTTCCACAAAACAGTCTGAAAATCCCACTCATTTTCTCTGCCCAAATTCAAACACCTGCTAGCTAGTCATTTATATATTCCAAGACAGCAAAGCCTTTATACAGTAAATAAAAATATCACTATATCAGGGAGACAGATTGCATTGCACAAAAAACAGACACATGCTATTCTATCTCATTTTTGTCATGCAATTATGAATTATCTGATCTTTTGCATTTATTAGTGAGAGGGCAGAACACATGATGAAATCTTAGTTTAGTATGAAATGATGTGTACATTAAAATAATGCCTTCTGGCCAGTGATTTCACAGTAGAACAGGATTATTGTTTCACTGAGGTACACAGTGGAAAAAGCAGAACCTCATGAACTGTTCACCATATCAAGGAATTCACTATAGCAGTTCTACTGTACAAATAAAATAATAATAATAATGTGAATGTTTGCGTGGGATAGGATATGTGCCTTTGATATCACTGACTTTTGAATGTTATAAAAGAAATGAAAAATAAAACCTCTTGCCCAAGAAATACAGTACAATCAACATGTTATGTGCAAAGCTGAGCCTTTGCAACAACAGTGCATAAAACGCCCGCCATACAAAGGCAACAACAACAAAACATTGATTCAAGGAAAAGTCTGTATTCTCCCTATTATTCTCAGGCTGGTATCCAGTTACAGAAGAGTACTGAACACATCTCAAAAACGAAAATAAGTAGTACCTTCAACAAGCCTTTATCAATTATGCAATCAGAGGGCCCCATGCTGAATATTTACTTAGTTAGTAAGTAGCCCTATTGTTTTTAAATGGGATTACTCGTACTAGTAAGCACTAGGTTTGCAAGATTGGACCCAGAGATGATACAGTTTGTGTTTGCATGATAAAATGTAAGAGAATATAGGTGCTATTTGTGTCATTGTTTTTTCAACATACTGATTTTATCTTCTTTCACTGAATATAGGTTTAGCTCCTTTACAATATATAAATAACATGCTGGTGGTTAAATTTGGGTACAGACAGGAGGCAGGATCATGCATGTAGGATTTTAACCCAGAAGTGTCTAATTTGTGATCTGTAGAGCACTTACTGGTGGTCCAAGATGATCTAGCTAGTTACACAGTGATCATTCCTTCCTATTTCCACCTCCTAAACTGCATTAAAAGAACTAAAAATATAAGGATTTTTCCATATTAGCAAATACTGTAGGAATGTTATATAATTATGAAGAAGAAATGGTCTGCTCACTTATGAATGGGGAGGCTGGTGGTCCATGGGACAATCTCAGTATTAAAATATGTTCCACATTATGAAAAAAGTTTGAAGACCTTTGATGTAGTCCACTTAGCAAGAAGGAATATACACCACTATTTTGATATATTTATTATCTGACTTTGCTTTCAGTGCCTCTAGACTGATAGACTTTAATGCCAGAAGGGACCATCATGATCATCTAGTCCAGTGGTTCCCAGACTTGTCCCGCCGTTTGTGCAGGGAAAGCCCCTGGCGGGCCAGGCCGGTTTGTTTACCTGCCGCGTCCGCAGGTTCGGCCAATCGCGGCTCCCAGTGGCCACAGTTCACTGCTCCAGGCCAATGGGAGCTGCTGGAAGCAGTGGCCAGTATGTCCCTTGGCCCACGCCACTTCCAGCAGCTCCCATTGGCCTGGAGCAGGAAACCGCGGCCACTGGGAGCCACGATCGCCCGAACCTGCGGACACGGTAGGTAAACAAACCAGCCCAGCCCCCCAGGGGCTTTCTCTGCACAAGCGGCGGAACAAGTTTGGGAATCACTGATCTAGTCTGACCTCCTGCATATTGTCTTATTATCTATCCCTTTTCTTAATGATTCCCAACAGTCTCTTAGCATTTTTGACTGCTGCTGCACATTGAGTGGGTATTTTCAGAAAACTATCCACAATGACTCCAAGATCTCTTTCTTGAGTGGTAACAGCTAATTTAGACCCCATTATTTTATATGTACAGTTGGGATTATGCTTTCCAATGTGCATTACTTTGCATTTATCAACATTGAATTTTATCTGCCATTTTGTTGCCCAGTCACACAGTTTTGAGAGATCCTTTTGTAGCTCTTCGCAGTCTGCCTGGGACGTAACTATCTAGAGTAGTCTTGTATCATCCGCAAATTTTGCCACCTCACTGTTTGCCCCTTTTTCTAGATCATTTATGAATATGTTGAATAGGACTGGTCCCAGCACAGACGCCTGGGGGACACCACTATTTACCTCTCTCCATTCTAGAAACTGACCATCCTCTGTTTCCTATTTTTTAACCAGTTACCAATCCATGGGAGGACCTTCCCTTTTATCCCATGACAGCTTACTTTGCTTAACAGCCTTTGGTCAGGGCCGGCTCAAGGGTTTTTGCTGCCCCAAGCGGCGGAAAAAAAAAAGTCACTATCGCGATCGGTGGCAGCTCAGCCGCACCGCTTTCTTCTTCGACAGCGGGTCGAAGGGACCCGCCGCCGAGAGGGGCCAAGGGACCCGCCGCCGAATTGCTGCCGAAGAGCCCGACATGCCGCCCCTTCCCCTTGGCCGCCCCAAGCACCTGCTTGCTAAGCTGGTGCCTGAAGCCAGCCCTGCCTTTGGTGAGGGACCTTATCAAAGGCTTTCTGAAAATCTAAGTACACTATATCCACTGGATCACCCTTGTCCACATGCTTGTTGATCCCCTCACAGAATTCTAGTAGATTGGTGAGGCATGATTTCCCTTTACAAAAACCACGTTGACTCTTCACCAACAAATTATGTTCATCTATGTGTCTGACAATCTTGTTCTTTACTATAGTTTCAACCAGTATGTCCGGTACTGAAGTCAGACTTACTGGTCTGTAATTGCCAGGATCACCTCTGGAGCCCTTTTTAAGAATTGGCGTCACATTAGCTATCCTCCAGTCATTTGGTACAGAAGCTGATTTAAATGATAGGTTACAGACTACAGTTAGTAGTTCTGTAATTTCACATTTGAGTTCCTTCAGAACTCTTAAGTGAACACCATCTGGTCCTGGTTATTTATTACTATTTAGATACCATCTGGTCCTGGTCCATCTAATTTCTAGCCTTAACTTGTTGATGGCCAGTTTATATGCATTTGTTCTTATTGTCGACACTGGCGCTTAACTTAAATAACTCCTCTCCCTCCCTGATACTGATCCCTCTGATGTATTTATAGAGAGCAATCATATTTCCCCTCAGCCTTCATTTGGTTAGGCTAAACATACCACGCTTTGAGTCTACTCTCATAAGGCAGGTTGACATTCCTCTGATCATCTTAGTAGCCCTTCTCTGCACCTGTTCCAGTCTGAATTCATCTTTCTAATACGTGGGAGACCAGAATTGCACACAGTATTCCAGATGAGGTCTCACTAGTGCCTTGTATAATGGTGCTGTTACTTCCCTATCTCTACTGCAAATACCTTGCCTGATACATCCTAAGATTGTATTCACAATGTTCACAGTCACATCACATTGGCAGCTCATAGTTCTCCTGTGATCAGGCAACACACCCAAGTCTTTCTCCTCCTCTGGCACTTCCAAATGACAAGTCCCCAGTTTATAGCAAAAATTCTTGTTAGTCCCTAAGTGCATGACCCTGCACTTTGCACTATTAAATTTCATCCCATTTTTATTACTCCAGTTTTCAAGGTCATCCAGATCTTCTTGTATGACTTTCCGATATATACTACTGGTTGCATCGTTATTAGGTAAACTGTCCTGCTATCCGCAATAATGGAAACAAGGCAGGTGAGGTAATATCTTTTACTGGACCAACTTCTGTTGGTGGACAAGTTTTCAAACTTTTTACCTTGTCTCTCTCATATCCTGGACCACTATAAACAATACTATCTGCAATAATAAGCATTTAAAGGGTGTTAGTTTTCTTTTGTAACCCAACACCACACACTTGTCTAACTCAGAGCCAAAGACAAATTGAAGCAGTCCCTAGTAACTATGTGTTTATTTCTTTTCTTACATATGTCCTTCTAATCTCAATAAGATATGTGGAATGGCATATGGATTTTTACAGAAAGGCAGCATTTTCACTTGGAGGAGCACCTCCGGGCTATCCAAATTGCCAATTTCTGTTGGTTATAAGTATGATGGATAATAAACTCATTGAATCCCCACAGAAACACTCATAACAACGTCCTTCCTTTTCCTTAAGTACCTTTCCCTCCTTTTATTATGAGATATGCATCCAAAATCTGCCCAAACACAAGAAAAATAGTGGAAATTTAATTGAATTTACCTGAAATATTTTTTCCTTTAACTTTTAAGACTGAATAACTGCACAGCATGTGGTTTTTCACTTTTGTGCTTGCTGCTCTCTGTTGATTCACAGCTGGGCTAGGGGGATTGCTCCAGAACAACAGAGGGAGTAAAAGAGAAGCTGCACAATTCCAGCAGTGAGAGAACAAGGATTTATGACTATAAGTTCCTGAAAACTGGAACTATCCATTAAGAGAAAAGGTTCTGAGCACAGGATACTCTAGTTAAAATTATCTAGTAAGTTAGACCAGTAGTTGCATTCCCATCTTAAAGTTAACAAAGAAAATCTCTAGCCTAATTGAAGACATTAAGGAAACTTTATTTAGTCAGTCTTGTTGCGGAAAGACCTTACAACCTGATTCCAAAGTGTTCTCTTCATTAGTTCCAGTTATCGATCTACTTTAGGCACTTGCAATCATATATATTCTATTTGCCAGGGCTCTGGGTCATGCATCAATAATAAAATTAATGAAATCCTACAATAATAAAAGAACAGTAATGACAAAATTGTGAATTACAAAAGACATTGTGTCTCTTTAAATGATCCTCAATATGCCCAGCTCCAACAGGATCCCAGAGTAGCTGCGACATTGCATTATAGTGTACGTGTGCGTATCCCATCAATATGAGAGTCCTGGCAAGGATGGACAACACAGGACAAAAAGAATCTCAACAAGTATGTTCTTAGTTACTGATGTGCTGAATGTCCCTCTTTACTTGTACACCAAGGGCACTCAGTGTACCTTGGTGAAGTGACTTGTCAATGGATTTGGTGTTTACTTTTGCAAGTCACCTTTTAATGCCACTATTGGTCAAATCTCCATCTTCTCTTTTGAAATTAAGCAAAAAATAAAGACAAAGATTTTATCTTCCTTTGCTTTGCTTATTTTTAACAGAGGCACTACAGAATGATGTGGTGTCCTTTTGGTAAACCAGAATGTCAGACACATATTCTTCTTTTAAACATCTCTTGGCCTTTCTTAGAAAGGTTAAGGTGGTTTAAATAAATTTAGTCAAAGCTGAGGAAGTACTAGAAAACTATACTTATTACCAACCCCTTTCCCTTAAATTTAAACAAGCCATTTATCAAACTGTGGTTTAAAGAGATCATGATGGCATATGCACTTCCTACAAAAAATGAAAACAACTTTAAATGGTAAAGAAGTATTGAGGGAAGAGGGGGATATGTTACTGTATGGCCGTAACCCTCCCTAATAGTACAAGCTATGATTTCAAGATGGTCACACAGCAATCTGGTCTTTCCTATGAACTCTTAACTGAGAAATGTCTTTTTCATTCTTTTACATCACCTTAATGACAAACATAAATCAAACATGCAAGAAAACCATAAATCCACAAATCATTTGCATCAAAGTAACAGGTACTACATGAATGTTATACAGTTGATTTTAAAGTATTATTATTAGGGCCAGGGAGGGAGTAATAACTGTCTACTGGCTTGGGATTTACCATTTATATATACTATACAAGACACAACATTAACAATTCTACCAAACGTAAGCAGCTAATTATGTTTAACACATCAAAAATTTTATCCTAAGAGCCCAGGAGCAGACTATTCTCCTAAATAGCAGTAAGAGAATTAGAAACCGTTTACAAATGGCATGTGTTCTGAAAAATAACTTCTCAGCAGACGATAAATTAATTATCCATGACAATTTCAGTTTGATGTTCCTCACCCAAAAAAAGTAGTCATCAGTGTGCGTACTAAGCTTCGGAAGATGGAGGGGAAAATATGCCTTGGAAGGGGCTTCTTGACTTGCCAGTGGTATTAGTCAAATTCTACCTTCTTTTTTACAAACTGAAGTCAGTGGAGTGGCACAGGAGTAACAGAGAGAAGTTGGCCTACCTACGCCAACCCCAGCTCAAATATACAGAATAGAGCAATGGCTGGTCATGTTGCTTGTGCTGAAAGAATGGGGGCTGTCTCCCAACTCAGGTTTGTTAGACAATGGGATCCCAAGCAGTTCTCTGATTGGCTGAGATGACTGAGCTGCCACCTCCCACCATGAAAATGTAAAGTTGTTTTACATTAGCATTGCAGCTGTAGCAATTTTTTTCCCTCTCATCCACCTATGTGTTTGAGTAAATGGACTAAAAACTCTGCTCTGCCAAGTTTGCTACCAACTTAATTAGTAGCCTTTACATGGGGGAAATGTTGAGCCCGTTTGGGGCCAGGATTAGGGGGAGTGGGTCATTAACTCCAGAATTAACTTAGAGGCTTGAGGTCAGTCATTGACACAGGGAAGTGATATCCATTGGCAGAGACCACCAGGGACTGGCCCAGAGACTGCTCTAATCCTTTTGTGGTAGTAAAGATTTTGACTGACTCCAAGCCAATAATCTAGGTGTGGGAGGAGTGAATGGTTTAAATTAGTCACCCCGACCCTGGTGTCAGACTAACAAAGGTAGCTTAAGGTTAGGGCACTTCGCTATAGCCTGTTTTAAAGACCACAGTTTCCACCAGTTATTACTTACAGCAGTGTTTAATGTTATTTATTAAAGTTGTAGCTTTTATGCCATTAAGTTACTAGTTGTGAGATGTTTTTCTTAGGGTCCCCTGGGCAACTATATACCCAAGGTGAAAAGCAAACCTTGCTTAACTCCACTGATGCCACTAAACAACAGCAAATTTGCCCCTCCTACTTATCATTCTTTATCAAAAAACCTCATTGTTCTTTTGAGTCTAACTTAGGGGAGAATTTCATTTTCCCGCTAGTCAGGTAGGAGTGAGACACTGATATTCTGCTAATGGTTAGAATTTAGTTTGCAAGCTTATTTCTGCTTTCTAAAAGCTCTAACTAGGATGAGTGAAGTGCCAAATTTTATATCTCTATAATTGTGATATATATATATCCCAAACAGTAACATGATCCCAAAGGAAATCAAGATCCAATTGCTAAGGAACCTAGCAGCAATCTGGAAAAGCTTGCAGAATGTGATGTGTACCACAATTATGATTTATTGTGTCATGTGCACTTTGCTAATAGCTAGTGGAAAGAAGCATAAAATGCTACATTTGCAACACACATTATCTTACCTGCTACGATCTGATGTCAACCACAGAAGTGGTCAGGCCACAGTTACCAGAGCCATTATTTCTAAACGAAATAAAGGCAACTGGAAGTAACTATTCTCACTACCCCACTGGAAAGCAATCACATTAACCTGCCGATAACAGGATGATAACAGGTGTCAACACAGTAAGGGAGAGAAAAACCAAGTGAATAATCCTGTTAGTTCAATATTAGGAAGCTATTTAGTGGCCTTCACTGAAAGCATGATGTAACATTAGTTTCAAATGGGATAAAAATTATAAACTCATCTGTCTCAAACTGTCTCATCTTACTATGTCTTTCTAAACAAGATTTTCTGACTTTTGTTTTACTTCAATATATTTTTCCTAATCATGCCCCCTGCACTATAAAGGGTAGACAGTGCAATGTCATTGGAATTCAGCAGCATGCACGGGCTCAAATATACCACAGTTCACTCATGAGGTTGTAGTGATACACACCCACACACACATAACCAATGAGATTCCAGTTGTGAGAATCACCAAAGTAAATTTCTATTACCCCTATTAAATCATGATATGTGTTATTCAATAACACGTTTTAGTACTTGTTTGTTTCCTGTGCATATAAAAAGAGAGGGGGTTTAATTATTTAGTTCTCAATTCAAGAAGGTATTTGAAAATTAAGGTTCTGATCCAGCAAGGTATTTAGAGGACATAACTTTATCTAGTCCTTTACTGCATTATTTTGTCACTAAGCCCAACTCACAAAAAGTTAAAAAAAATCATTTTTCTTAAGTCATTCATGGAAAGATAGAAAATTTGCATTATATTATACATCTGCCTAGCTCTAATTTCTCAGCTGCAAGGAGAGATTTCAAGATTAGGAGATGCTAATTAGAAGTTGATTTAGATAGATAAAATAGATAGATCAGATAATGTGTAACACATTTATATATTTTAAAGCAGCCATTCCTCCGGATCACTTGTGGTCATGAAAGACCCAATATCACTTTTTGTAAGATTGGGGCTGTTCTCCCTGGTATCCTGGCAAAATTTAAATACAGGTAGTTACATTCTGCCTACCTAAAATTCCCCTGTGGTTTCAATTAGATATGGTATTCTTCTTCATCTCCTGTCCTAAGGTATTATAAAGTATTTCTTTGGGCTCTTAGGGATTTGAGGTCAAGACGATTACTCACATGCTTAAAAGCTAACCACTTGTTTGAAGCACTTCATTGGATCACGACTAGACTGTTCAGCACCCGGCAGTCTGAGCCTTTAAACAGCTTCTGCATTTCTTCCTTCCGGTTGCTGCATTTCAGAGAAAGGTAAAGTGAGTCCTTATAGACACACTCTGGTGCTGGCTCTGTGCAAATATACATGGATGTGACACAAGGAAGGAGCCTTCCCACTTTATGGCCCAGTGTAGGGGGCCATCACTCCTAGTTCCATGGTCAGAAAGACAGGCAACCTCTCTCTCTGTGTATTGGGATAAATTCACGGATAAGTTCTGAAATGACCCCAAATTATCCCAGGGAAGTCATTCAAACAGTAACGGTAAGACTGTAACTTTTACAGCCACAGACTGTTAAGCAAATGTGCAGAGGGGAAAACAGTCCCCAGAGACACACTGCCTGCAGAGATCACAGGCAGAACAAACACTCTGTAAGGATACAAGTGTTCCTCCTCTACTGGCCTCAATCATCCCTGTGCAGCAGAGGCTAGGGCCATGTCCCACCTCCCCTCCAAATACACTTCCCCCTACTGGAGGATCTAGTCTCTGTGGTGGTGCTAGCACTCTCTGCTTTGGGCTAATGACTCTCAAGCAGCAAGTGCTGAGTTGGCATGCAAACTGGAAATGAGGAGAGCGAGAAGGAAGAAGTCCCTATGCCCAATTTGTCCCTAACTCCTCTTTCCCCCTCCCATATTGCACACACACAGGAGTGGACCCAGAAATATTACTCCTATTTAGAAGCATCCTGTATCTGTTAGAGACAAAGACTGCCAGGTTGTTAAACTCTAGGAAAGTAAAGGGTCAATAACAAAAGGCATGATACACAAATGATTGTTTTAATTACCAAGTTATCAGAAATCCATGGTTTAGCATTTTCTTTCCAAGCATGCCAAGGAAATAATACTATCTGACTTGCTGCAATTAGACTAACGCACAGCCATTATGAAACTGTTGTTTTCAGTACACATTTGCTCCTTTTAAAGACTAGGGGGTGGAGGTGGGTTTTTTTTAAATAAAGAAAGATGGCATTATCTGCTTACTGGCCCAGCAAGAAGGTCTTACAAATTTCTCCCAAGTTTCCATAGAAATGCATTGATTAGAGTATAATTTCAGTTAATATTTTCTTCTTTCAGAGGGCTATGCTTGCTTACACTAACTGTGCACCTTCCCCTTGCAGTCGTTTTCATCTTTTGTTCGGCTCAGTAGGTTTCCTAACTGGTGGATTTTATTGAGTTAAATCAAGCTGTCACTTCATCTGCCTGAAGGATGACTCAAATACAACACATAATAATAAAAGAAAAGTAGGATAAAATAATCTTGTCAAGCCAGAAAAACTGATTGCTTGAAGTTGTAGCCTTCAATCAATACACTAATTCCACAATTTATACCTCTTTCAATTGGAGAGGAAAGAAACCCTGATATGGTATTTCTTGGCTCACTGACCAACTTTGACCTTCTATCTATGTGAACGTAAGATTAGCAAGTGCTTTTGCTTAGTGAAATCACCTATGAAAATAGGAAAGCAAATAAGTGACATTTGAGGCTCAAAGTAACTTTATTAATTTCAGAAATGCAAGGGGTACTTATTGCTTATATGGTGTGGCTCCAACACTGGAGATCACTGTGCAGTTAGGGATTTGTGTATTAGGTTATTATGAAAGAATATAAAACTACAGTTTCTGGTTTTGGCACTAACAACTTAAGAAGGTGAGTCATCCCCAAAGTTCCCCCACATTTTCAATACAATTGCAAACACAATGGATAACTGAAAAATATATTTTATCACTCAGAAGATGAAATTATTTGTATATAATTTCACACTTTTTTGAGGGAAAAAAAGCTTGCAGTCTCACCAAGATCAGCCACTTGATGAGTCTGGTCAAATACAGTGCACACCAGGCCATTATAAGAACCAGGCTTTTATACAGTATATTGTACTATTTTATGATTTATTAATTTTTGTAAACAGTTCATTGCTCACAATGGCCTGCTTTTATTTGTAAATTGTAATTCATTTCCATAGCTTTTAATAAACACAAAACACTTCATTTAAAAATTGTGACTGCTCTTTGCCTATCAAATTTCTGCTTTGCTTTCATAATTCCCCCCCTGCAGGCAAAAACCAGGAAATAAAAGTTCTTTGTTTAGCAAGCCTTTTATATTTCACCCTGCCACCTGCTTAACTTGAGTTGTGGCATGCTATCAAACAGGCCCTTGAATTCCAGTTGTCTTTCTGCCCTACACTTAAAAAAAAGAAAAGAAAAGAAAGAAAGAGAAAAAGCCTGTGTTGATTTCCATATTAGCTGTGATGTTAAAAGTGCCAGTCCACATTGTTTGAAGTAATAAATAATTAAGATAGTGTAACATGCTGTCATTTTTCTTTAACTGGGAAGATCAGCTTTTTAAAAAATATTAAATGACTATTTTCTCCATCTGCTGGGGAATATTTCTTTAGTTTTAGTGATAAACTTCCATCAAAACCAGGAGTAAAAGTTAAAGAAAGAAACCTGCCTCCTAGAATGTGGGTCTGGTCTCAGGATCATGAGACGCCTAGCAGCCCTGCAAACTATATCACATGTTGCAACCTGTCTGAGGTTCCCCTCATGATAATAAACAACAACATTAGGCGAAATTCTTGTTGGAATTGAATACCTGTAATTCCTATTGACTTCATTGTGCTCTGCACCTGTCAGATTAACCCAATTCTTTTCATGAATACATCCAAAGATCTCAAAGGACTTCAAGAAGGTAAAGGTGAGAATTATTACCCCCATTTTATTGAGACCCAGATAAGTTATGTTTTTGACTCAAGGTCATACAACAGCAATATCAGAAACAAGTACTCAGGTCTCAGGCTCTAACTACTAGGCCATGACACCTTCCCAAAAGACCATTTATATAGCTAATTCAGTTACATCACTGCTGTGGTTCAGTTCTAAATGAAGTACACAAAATCAGGTTAACATTCATCCAACATCTCTTGACTTTTAGGTGCTTAATTTCTCAAATTTAACATTACACTTAAGTAGTTTTTCCACACATAACAAAAAACATGGAAGCTAAGACAGATAAAAAGGAACACCACCAAAAAAAATGTTACAAGATACTAAAAATAGGGATTTAGATTTGAACCCCTTTTCAGTCATAAGGAGAGGGCTTACAGTGTTTGCTACCTATAAAATAAATGTATTTAACATTCCTGATGAAACCTAGCTCTCTCCTTGGTTCTTGTACATTTTGTCCTGTCAGTAATTTGAATCTATTTCAAATTACTGATGGGTGTGAAGTGCTGCACTGAAATGCGATTATCAGGGACCAGGGCCGGCTCTAGGCACCAGCAAAACAAGCTGGTGCTTGGGGCGGCACATTTTTAGGGGCAGCATTCTGGTTTGAAAGCCTGAGAGGGAGGGGGAGACCCCGAGCAGCTGCGGCGCACGAAACAGCTGATTCGCGCGCGGCAGCCACTCGGGATCTCCCCCTCCCTCCCCGGTTTGAGAGCCTGGGAGGGAGAGGGAGACCCTGAATGGCCGCGGCGCACGCGCTGCTTCTCCCTCTCCCTCCCTCCCTCCTAGGCTTGAGAGCCTGGGGGGAGGAGGCAGGGCTGGGGATTTGGGGAAGGGGCGGAGTTGAGGCGGGGCTGGGGTAAGAAAAAAACGGGGGGGGGGGGAGGGCGGCCAAAATTGTTTTCGCTTGGGGCGGCAAAAATCCTAGAACCGGCCCTGTCAGGGACTAACACCTCCTCTTTCCCCCTCACTCAGGCAGTGGGGAGAGGAGGAGAACTAGTAAAGGGAAACATGTCTTTCTGGTGTCCTGTAGAACAGAATTCAGTCCTTCCTCAGTCCCCTGCAGCTGTGAGGGCTAAAGACATATCCTTGAGGTGATCATTGGAAGTTCAGGGAGGTGCAGGTGCAGATTTACCTGAGCTCCCTGAATTTGAGGGGTTGTTTGTGGTTGGCAGAAAAGGCACATAGTGCTCTGTAAGTCCCCAACACAGTCCTGAGGTAAAAGGAGACATCACAGGTGCTCCTCTGCATCCAGGGCCTTGAAAGGGTGACACCGTAAGTAGAGGCAGCATCTCTGGCATAAGAATAGAAGACCATAGACAGGTAGGCCCAGCTAGAGTATAATATCACTCTCCGTTTCAGTGCATGAAACACGTCACATGGTTGTTCAGCTGATTGTGCCAAAACATAGCCTTATAAAACCATTTGTTTAAACTTGATCAGATCTTCATTCATTAGACCAAATGACAAACTTGTAATCAATTGAACAAACACAATTTGAATAAAAATACTGTGTAAGTGAGAAGGTATCAAAAAATCTACATGGATGTAATTAGGAAATTTCAAAAAGGGTGGAGAATTCTGAGGACTAGATTCTGCCACATAGTTGCAGTAAGCAGCATCTCATTCTGCAAATGGTCTCAGTGGAACTACTCAGAGTAAGGTAATAATAAACCTGAGTTATGCTGGCAGAATCTGGGTCTCGATAAGTTATATACTTGGCCTTTAGGAGCATCTGTGATACACACCCAAGACAGAGGTATTCACCCATAACTCCAGCTCTCAACAAGCTCCAACTTTGTGATGTTCCAGTAAGGAACAGGCATATACAACTGTAGAACATTCCAACCACTAGTGCCTAAAAACTGCCTTTTGCCAACCAAGGTAAAACACACATTAAGGAATTCTACAATAATGGTCAAAAACACAGGTGTAACCCCATTTTAAACCAGTGATCTGGACCATTACTCTAGAATATTAGAGTACTGTATATTTTCTATAAATATTTTAAATATATTTTAAACTTAATGTTTTAGATATCAACTGCTGCTATTTTTAGTTCTTTTATTAATGTAGAAAATAAAAAAACAAACATTTTAGCAACTTTCAGAAAGAAATACAAATGCAACGAGCAATAGTAACCACAGGAAAAGTTGGTGATTCAAATGACGAGTAAACCACATATGCAATAGATATGCACCCTACAGACTTGATTCCCACACAGAAAATTAAGGAAGTTCAGAATTAAGTATCCTCAACCCAACCTCTTGGGTCAACAGATATTGCAGCCAACTACACAATATATATGACCTCACAGCCTGCTCTGACACCCCGGTCTATCTAGCTTTGGCAAGAAAGGTGAGTTAAAAAGAGTATTGTACCACAATTTGGTGTTAGCTGTGAATTTCATGATTTTATTGAGCTTAGAGAAGATACTTTGGGTTCCTAATAAATTAGTCTTCAAAACTTGGTTCAGGAAAGTAATAATCTATAAAGGCAAAATCCTATTCTGTGTGCCATACCTGAGAAGCCAGCCTTTCGACACCAAGATTCCTCCTGAACAAATCATGGAGTGACCCTGGATCCATAACTACAACACTAGGCTGCAGCAGACCTGACACACTTATACCCTCACTTCGTAGGGAGCAATGAGTAGAAAATCTTCTTAGTGGTAGCCTCACCCCTACCACTTACTCCACCTGTAGCCCACCCAGCCATGGCACCTAAACACCACACAGAGAGCCCTTCAGGGCTGTGTACAGGGGGTGCAGCTCCCTGAATACCACTCAGGATTGTGATACTGCTGATTTTGCTACCTCTGAGCTCTGGTGCAGTTGGGAGGGGCGGGGGGAGAAACAATTTCCCTCATAAGGATTAAAGATGGATCCCCAAGCTATACAGAACAAACATCCCCAAATCTATGGAGGGAGGGAGGGAGGGAGGGTTGGATTCAGAGATTTGGTTCAGGACCATCTCTAATGGGGTATACACAGAATTAGAAGTAAAGTGAATGATCACTTAAGGCTAGAAATAGGCAGTATATAAAATTACAATCTTCCTTCCCATGGAGAGGGGAGGAGTTGAGCTGTCAAACTTTTTTACATCCCTCTAATATATCATTCACAATTTTCCTGTATCAGTACAATCTCATTTTTCTTTTAAAGGGCCATATACAATAGCTAAAAGGGAGGAGGGGAGAGTAACATACAAAAGGACCATTCATTAGGACCATAGAGAACAAGGGAGTTATGAGATACATGGTAGAAATGGGCTGAAATATCACTAGGAAAGTAAGTGAATATTTTAATCTATGCAGTTTTAAGGGGCTAGTTATCTGCTCATTGTAAAGTCTGAATTTGTCTATAACATCTGAACCATTCAGCTTCAGGTGGATCAGCAGCAAAGAAACAATCCACAGAGTTCAGTCCCATATTTGTTACTTAGGCAATACTCCCTTTTGGTTTCATCAGCAAATATTGCCTGAGTCAAAAGAGCAGGATTTGGCCCTAAGAGTATATACTCTGCTTCTTATTTCATTTCAACTGGACCTTGGAATTAATGAGGAATTATTGCAGTGCATAAATACACAACACTGTGCTTTCTATACTACATAGGAGAGTAGCTCCCAGCTTCACCATTACCAAAGGCAGACTTAAGGTACATCAGAACCTTCAGGAATTATAGTAGTGCCATTACAGGGCTTTGGGGCCAGTACCTCATAATGCTATTGTATTTTATTAAGGGTTTTCTTTTACACAGAAAAGGAATACACTCTTATATGACAACAAACCAATCTCTGACAGGAATAACTTAAAGTGAAGACACATAGCACAGTCCTAGTGTGAGTGGATGCGACTCTGTTACTTTACTATTTCTTTGTCTAGCAGTAGCAGCACCTAGAGTCCCCAGTCCTCTTGCACTAAGCAAACACATAGCAAAGAGAGATTCCCTGCCCCAAAGATCCTTATGTAACTCTTCACAGTCAGCTTTGGACTTACCTTGAATAATCTTGTATTGTCTGCAAACTTTGCCACCTCACTTTTTACCCCCTTTTCCAAAGTATCTATGAGTATGCTGAACAGTACTGGTCCCACTACAGATCCTTGGAGGACCCCGCTATTTACCTCTCTCCATTCTGAAAACTGACCACCCTTATTCCTACCCATTTTTCCCTATATTTTAACCAGTTACTGATCCATGAGAAGACCTTCCCTCTTATCCCATGACTGCTAACTTTACTTAAGTGCCTTGGTGTGGGACCTTGTCAAAAGATTTCTTAAAGTCCAAATACACTATATCAACTGGATCAACCTTGTCTTCATGGTTGTTGACACCCACAAACAATTCTAATAGATTGGTGAGGCATGATTTCTCTTTCCCAACATATGTTCATACATGTGCCTGATAATTTTGTTCTTCACTATAATTCAAAAAAATGTGCTTGGTACTGAAGTTAGGCTTACTAGCCTATAATTGCCAGGATAACTTCTGGAGTCTTTTTTAAAAGTCAGTGTTACATTATCTATCTTCCAGTCATCTAGTAGAGAAGCTGATTTAAGCAAAATTAAGGGAAAAGTGAAGACAAATAATTTGTATTTTATGTCAATGGTGTAGTGCCTACTTTCAGCAGGTATGACTTCTTGATCCTGCATTCTTAATGGGCCAAATTCAGTCCGAAAAGAGGTCTCCTGAAGCTAATGGAGTTACCCCAAGGATAAATTGAGGCCAACATGCACTGTTATTTCAGGAATCTTGGGCACAATGGAGTGACCTACAGGCAATCCATCAATTCTAACTTTGAATTTCCAGAGTTTGTTGATTTTGTTTCATAACATCATTTAAATGCCTGTGTTGCTTTTTCTTGTGGTGTTAATAGCTGAGAGATAGAGAGAGAGAGAGAGAGAGAAAGAGAGAGAGAAAGAATATATATATAGATATAGATATATCAGGGCAAATATTTGTTGTATAAGATAAACACAATTATCTAAAATGTAATCGTAATAGGACTTATTAAATAGATTACATTTTAATGTGCACTGCAATTTGTGCATTATACAGAACCCTCTATATTTGCAGCTTCTACTGTGCGACTACCCTGACAACCTGCACAACTGAAGATATATGGGCGGGAGGGGGGGAGGAGAGACACTATCTTTCTGTAAATGGATGTATTTGGTGTTGATAGTCAGATACAGTTTTCACCTTTATCCCAGCTTGTTTCTGACCCACTGAGTTAGTGTTAATCACCCCTGTAGGCACCAGTAATTTCCCCATATGTGGAATTTGATAAGTTAGAGCACCCACTTCATTTCAAGAAGATTCCAGCTGACTATCCAGTTATCGCTATGGACAGCTTCAAGCACTTCCATGCCGGTCCTTGTATTCTTAGCTTTATCAAGTGCTTTACACTTTTTGTCTTTTATCTCTTAATTGAGACCTGACTGCAAGAAATGCCTATCTCTTAAACTGTGTTGCATTAAGTATTAACTTTAACTGCTTTGGCTACTTGAGGTACAGAAAACCTTAAGAAGCTGGAAAAAGATGGAAAATCTCCCAAATCTTTATTTAGAAAAATTGTGTAAATGCTACAGTGTAATAAAAAACAATCTTTTTCTCCCTCTCCCACCTCCAGCACCCTCCAAAGTAATAAATAAATAAATAAATAAGTGTGTGTGTGTTAGTTATAAACCTAAGCCAACATTGCGTCCTCCCTTTTTTAGCTGGCAACACATTAAAATGCAAAAGGTTCTGAAAAAAGAAGAGCCATACAGTATTACTAAATTAATGATGTACGATCAATAAGTTATTTAGCAATTAAAGGTGATAGAGAATTCTTTTTATTTCACTCTAATGATCTGTTAGTCCATTCTGTTGTAATCAGCATCGGTAGATACTTCCTAATGAAGTTTAGGACATGCACATATAATCAGTCAGCACAGCTTGCCTATCAAGGCAAGTATTTTTATTTCTGATTGTTTTTTTTTTCATGTCAATTATATGGAGAGGAAAAAAGCTCTTTATGTTAAAATAATGGTGGGAAAGATGTAGATTTTATTCTTGTGCCTGCTACAGGCTTGCTGTGACCTTGGCACAAGTCACTAGGGCCAAAACATTTTAGAAGTGGCCTCTGATTTTGGATACACACCTTGAAACACCTCGCGCCTGGTTTTTAGAGGTCTGGGGGGATCCACAACTCACATTGATGTCAGTTGGAGCTGTGGGTGCCTAGTGTCTCTGAGTAACGGGTCTAAGATGACTTCGATTGGACACCCAAAAACAGGCATCCAAAAATCAGAGGCCACTTCTATGAATGTTGGCCATAATCTTTCTCTCCTCTGTAAAATGGGGGTAATAATACCTGCCAAATGCTACATTCATTAGTGTCTGTAAAGAGCTTTCTGATATTTGGATTAAAGAAGGTGTGTGTGTGTGTGTGTGTGTGTGTGTGTGTGTGTGTGTGTGTGTGCGCAAAGCAGCACTGCTCATGAGAGAGAGACTTTCACCTACTAGATCATTATAGCTGACCTTTTTTAAACAATTGCTTTCCCTTTTCTCACCCTCAAAATCAGTTTTGTCAGGATGGACAACCAGGATTTGGTCAGTCAATTCATCTACTGCCCACATGGAGCAAAAAATCATCATCCACACCACAGACCAATATGTTAATTCTACAGTGAGATCTATTAACCCAGTAGCAGTTGTGAATTCACTGAAGTTAAGGTCCCATGCAGGAGAGCAGATGCACAGCAATATGCCACGTACCCTAGTACAGAGAATTGGTTTTATATCTTGGAATATTACAATGGGGCCCAAACTTCTAGGATTACTTGGATTGGGGTTTTATTTGATCCATTACAAACATATGGGCCAACCATGAAATTCAGATCTTGATCTGGCTCCAAGCCTGTTAGTACTTATACAACACTATTGGTAGGCATGTCACTTTACAGATATATATAAGAATACAAGTCCTCTGCCCTGAAGAATTTGCAATCCAGGTAGACAAATACAAACAAATTATAAAGGAATAAAATGGAATACGTAAACAAAATGACTGAGTGTGTGCTAATAATACAAAAGTAGTATGTATAGCGGGGCCAGGAGAAGGTGGTGGACAATACATAAATCTGAGAGAAGTAAAATAATTAGAATGTCTGATAAATTCAGAGCAGACAAATATTAATTGCAAATTGATATAAATGCACAATAATAAGTTTAAGGAAGGAAACACAAGAGCCAGGAATTATTTTCTGTGGTCATGTGCAGAAGACGACTCTGGGAAAAGGATGGATAAACCACTAAGAAATTTGGCAAAGAGCTTAACAGCACTCAACGCAGATCAGAAAAGGAAATATTGATAAGTCAAGGGAAATTTCTCTATCATAAACAATAGGTGCTAATAACTAAGGCTGCATTATAATGATAGTGTGATTCTGGTCACCTTATCTAAAGGCTATTACCTCAATAGATAAAGTACAGCAGAAGGCCAAAAGATGGATAAAGAGTCATATACAATAGATATTCGGAAAGATCACAGAATGCTACCCGTAATATTTAGAAAGTAGGAGAATTTACAGAGATGTAGAAAATACTGAAGGGATATTGGGAGAGAAACTGCAAAGATGTTTGAGCTAATATGAAATACAAGAACAATACATTAACTAAAGTGAAAGAAAAGACAGTCAGAAAAGGAACATAGAAGGGATTTGTTTACCCAGCAAACAATTACAGGTCTGTCTCATCTTACGCGGGGGTTCCGTTCCACGGTTAGCACGTAAAGCCAAAACCCCATTGAGTTAAATGGCAGGCGAAATCGCCCGCACTACAGGTATAGTATTAAAACTGTTGTTTTTCTCTTTTTTTTTTTTTGTTTGTTTTTGTTTTTTGTTTTTGCCGACCGCGTAAAGTTGAAATCGCGCATGTTAAATGCGTGTAAGATGCGACAGACCTGTAATGTGAGACAGGCTACCTCAGGCAACGACCAGGAAAGCTAAAATAATCAATGTTAAAGGAGTGGGACAAGTTCTTGGATGCCAAGTAAATCTCCTAACTCAAAGTAGAAAAATAAAACTCCTACCAGCATAAATATCACTGGTTACTAAATTATTGTAAATGATTAATTTATACAATGCACTTCAAAAGTAGAAAAAGCACTGTCCAGTTTAGCGTATAAAGAGATCCCTTTATCCACAACTGAAATGCACCCATGTGCAGGCTGGAATGCAGTCTATCTGGTCCCTGCAATACTTCCAAATAGAGTTTAGGATGGGAAGTGAACAATAACTTCTGCAACAGAAATTACAGAAAGAACCTGGCAGGCAGAATTTAATTACCCATGTTTAGACTCAGCCACTTGCAAGCAGTATCAGGGATCTTCCACAACCTCAAGTTGACAGCTCATCTAAATACTAGCGCCTCCAAACAGAACATTTCCCTCCAGAACAATGGTTGAAGTATTGCTACAATACTAACTCCAACTCCTGTTCTTTTTTTTCCAAGGGAAGAGGGTCCCTACTAAGTCACTAGGATCACTTCTAGCAGCACCTTACTAGGGTTTTACAGGTACTCTCTGAGAATACTTATAGGGAGAGTTTTCCCCCTAAAATATGATTTCTTAAAAAAAAAAAAAAAAAAAAAACACCTTTGTATTTTGATTGTTTGATTGTAGCTGTGTGTTACATTTTGGAAGACTTTTATTAAACTTGACACATAAGGCTGGTGGGCTGCCACAAACTCATAACAATTCTTTCAAAGAATTGCTGCATAGCAGTGTGGATTGAACAGAATCTTTTTAAAATCATGGTAATACCAGAGGCTCTAGAAAATGGGAAGACTGCTAATAGATAATTTCGTTTTCTTCCATCTCCTAACTGCTATGAATGTAGCATGAGCTTGAGTAAAATTGCACAAGGTTTTTACTAATCTTGCTACTCTAAAAACTCAATTTTCCTAAGCAACGTACTGTAGTCTATATACCAGATTATGATCTGTGCTGGGAATGTTCTCTGAATTTTACCCTATTACCAACACCCCTAAAAGTTCTGAACCTTTTGACTGTGAATATGTTTGTGTTATTGTCAGTTTCAAGAGTTAAATATTCCAGGAGGAATTTGTTACTACACAGTGATACATAATGCCTGAAAACCCCCTGCACCATTATTGCTTTCAAATTGGCAGCAAGTGAACAAGGGACATGAAGGATGCTTCAGCACAGTAACCTATCCTTCCTTCTCTCTTGGGAGCCACTTGGCCAGCTTTCATCCTCATAATTATAATAAATTTGACATTTCATAGATAATATTGATTTCTGTATTTTAGCATTTCACCATAGGTGACAGTCTAGCGTCAAGAATGAAATTTCTATTGATCTCCAGCGCATTAATCTCTCATGTGTATGTGATCATTTTTATAAGACCTTTTACTGCACATAAATCAATATTTCATATTTCCAGCTATGCCAGAGGAGATGTCATATTTGTAAACTGTGAGTTGACACCTGCAATTCCTTCCTGTTCAGCTTCAACTGTTCAGTAACAGTCGATTCAGGGTTGGGAAAGGATCAAGCTCCAGAAACAAGGTAGATGAAAAGGAGGAATGTAGAATGCAGTAATTAGCTTAATGAACAAAGCAGCAGACTAACTGGCTATGTTTCTTCTGCTTACAATTGCCTCATGAATATAAACATAGTAAGACAAGTTTGCTAACCAGCTGATAATGCATTTCAATATGTTTACAGTCAATTACTATATAGCATAAACATATTAAAAACAGTTTTTAAATTATCAAAAAAATTCTTAAATCAACTGCCTTCCTTTATACAATTTCACTATCATACTAAAAACATGATTTACATACGGGATTGTTTTTAACTTTGATGTTGTGCAAGAACTACTCAGTATCAGTTATAATAACTGTGACCAGCTCTCTAATTTAGCAAACACTTGAACTGGAATAATTTTTTCTTCTTTTAAAATAAAATATTAATTATAAATTAATACAGTGGGGGGGAGATTAAATTATAAGAAGAAGTGCAGCTTCCTTTGTACAGGCTTAAATACAGAGCTTAAATCCTCATGAATGAAACTTCTTAATAATACTGTGTCTCAGTCTAAACAAACACCACTGTGTAGCTGCTTTGGGATTTACTAAATTAGTTAAATGAACAATTACAGCATGACTTCCAGTGATCACATTCTGGCAGCACACTCTTTGTTAACCATTCTGTACTTCAGTCTGCTAATTGTTCACTAAACTAACAGTGACCTACCATATAACCAGGGTTTATCCACTTCCAATATTCTGTGGTTTAATTGATATTGCTTAATTTACACATAACACATATTCATATATATACACACACACTATGCATGAAGTTAAAAAGCACAGCATATGTGCTAGATATTATATATAATCATGTAACTAAGCTTTTACATCTAATCTGAAACAACCATTCAATCACTCACTCACTTTTAAAATTATGTAATATTACCAGTCAAAATGTATGCAATTTGAATCAGAACAATGCTATGCAATGTTCACTTCTAATCTTGAAGAAATTTCATCTGTCTTGTTAACAGAAGAGATGTTAAGAACAACTATGTTAGCTTTGTGCAACAAATATTTTCAGGACCACACACGCAGATAAGATGCCCACTGTTTTAGAAAGAACTACAGTACTTTAGCCCAGCTAAAAGCTGATGCTGAAATTCCCATTTTACAGCAATTTCCTATAGGTACTATTGACATACTATTATTTCAAATTATATGTCTTTTCGCACAGGAAATGCTACTCTTGCTTCTTTTTAAAGGCCAACCCTTTTTGTTCATCTCTAAAACATGTTCGTGCCCATAAAATATGTCAGTGCATGACTGTTTTAACATGATGACAGGCACATTATCAAAGTGTGACTGACTACTGTATGAGTGACTAGATTTCAACAGTTATGACAGATGTTGACTGAATAGGCACCATTTTTTTCAAAAAATTTAGACAGAATAGCAGGGTATTTTTGAAGAAAAGTCAGCAGGTGATGGGTATCTTTACAAATAGTTTAGTCCTGCAAGTGTCAAAAGAATGAGTCTAGAGAGAGCCTTCTGTGTTGTAAAATTTATTTTGTTTGGCAGTGAATTTATATTGTGTATCTGCAGCACTGCACAACTCAACTGGGTTGCAATACTTCATGTGCTTGAGTTTGGAAATCTTGGCATTTCCATTGCCTAGCAAAATGGGCCAGAATCTTGCATCTACCTAATTCTACTATGCTTAGTTAGCGTGTAGTTAATTATTACTCTTTTGCCTTTAAAAACAAAGCACTGAAATTTGTTACCAGAGTATATTTATTGTCTACAATTTTTATTGAGCTATTAGTGCTCAGTAAGGTGCCAGATTGATAGCCCTACAGATTGAAGTCTCCTGGTTATCTGCAGGCCACATAAAGCACATTCAGCAGCCATGCATGCTTCCCCAGACTACCCTATTAATGAGTCAAATCCAGCAGCATGGTTTGGGGGGAAAAAGATAATTCACTTTCCATACCCATTTAATTTTCAGCCTCCTAGCAGAGATTGTCAATGACTGTACCAATTACTGTTAACTCTTGATGGCTGTTTTCTGTGCTGTGGAAAGCTCTTCACTAGGATATGGAATGAGATCATTTATTTTCTTCAAATAGGCCATAAAACGTCCACAAGTCTTAGGAAAGGGTTTCTTAGCAGTGATATTTGACTATTCTAAAACAAACTTTTTTGAAAAAAAATTCATATGAATTTGGTGCTTATGAGAGGTATGGAACTGACATCCTTGTAGACTGAGTCCTTTATCCATAAGACAGTATCGTGTTCCATCCACCTCCGCAATGTGCCTCAATCCTGAACCACCTCTATGGTGAGAGAATAACTTGCTCTTCATGTCCACTTAAGCCTACCTAGCTTACTGTGATGTAAACATTTGTCTACTAGGCCTACTAGACTAAAACCAGCAGATTAAACATAGGACACCAAAGAGTCATTACATTGTTACTGCTTTGATTTTCTATCAAACTGGATTTGAAATGATGACCTAGAAACCAAAGTGTCTACATCTCACAACCCTGTGCCATCAAGGTCCATCTAAATATAGTATTTTAAACCATTTCAGTTAATTAAAACAAAAGCTATTGAACAATATCCAAATGGAGGGTACTTCATGGTCCACTGGTGCCGACACAGCACAGCAACATTAATTGTACTCCATATACACAGCCAACAGACATAACTGAGGGCTGTTTATCTGCAGGCCACATACAGTATCACGGCCATCATGGAAACAAACGCACAACAAAAAAATTGCATGCTTTTTCATTGCCTTGGTGTTGTACCAAGATGGCATAAAATGCCCAATCACTTAAAAATCTTAATACCTTCAATCCCTGCTGATGTCAAAGGGAGTTGAGGACATTCAGCGTTTTGCAAGAGGTGCTCAGCACCATCACAGCATCAGGCTCCATCTGAGAGAAGCCCAAACAGTAGCATTCAGAAAAGAGAACAAAAGAACACAGACACAGGAAACAATTTTGGGCCCAGATACTGCAATGACCTCTGCGTGAGCTGACCCTTGCACCCACACAGAACCCCCAGTGTAGTCAGTTGGGTTGCATGTGGATGCAAGACTGTGCCTGTGTGGGCTGCTTGCAGCACTGGGGCCTCAGTTTGATTTTTACTTGAAGATTAGATTTCAATATTGGGCAGAACTGTAATAATTTCATTTGCTGCGTTATTCATATTCTCTCTGACAGATACTGAGCAATACATTCCGAGTAACACAACATTTTCCACTGAAGAAATACATATTTTCAAAGTGCTTTGAATCGCACCAGTGTCTTGTTTTCGTTCTAATAAATTACGATGACACTGTTTAGTTTAAGAAAATAGTAAGATAGAGGGTCTCATATGAGCTCCTTACGAAGCATACACTCTAAATGAAATTACCCATGTGGTGTTAACACACACTATTATTAACACATTAGGTGAGAAAATGGTTTTCCATGATTAAATTAGTGAGAATATAATTCACAATGTGGTCGGAGGTTGCCTCATAATTTATGAATAGTAAATACTCATGCAACTGAATTAACTATGTTCACCAGCAAGAGGGAGCACAAGAGAAAAAAGTAATAGTTTTAATCCCTTAAAATCAATAAGATTACTAATTAAATCTGGCCAAAGTGACAGGATTCCAGTCCAGGTAAAACTCTTACAACCTAAAACTCTAGGTGCAGCACAAATACAGTATATGCCCACACAAAAAGGTAAGGTTCAGCACTGTCCAGTGATGGATTATGATCACTTAATCATACTCTGAGATGGTTGTCTGAGGCAAAACCCAGCACTCAACATTAATAATTCACGTTAATCAAGGGCCTGATCCTGCTGCCATTGAAATCAATGAGCAAAACAGTTGCTGACTTCAGTTGGAGCTGGATCATTTCCGAATTCCGTTCATCCCAGTACCATCAATTCTAACAAGAAAAACTCGGATTTTACAAGTGGTAGGAATAAAATACAGAGTTGTTTCAGGTTTGTAATATATACAGAGCTGAAATTAAGAGATTAATTAGAATCATTAAATATTATTCTTAAAATAGCATGGACCCCAGGAGTAAAGTTCAAAACCAACCAAACAAGGAGCACGTTTGCAATGACATCACAGAAGAATTATAGAAAGTACAGTTCTTAGCAATGTTTCAACCATGGGGCCTTCTCCAGGAATAATATTTAAAAGGAGAGTATAATTCATGTGATATAAAGGCAGGGACAAGGTATATGACTCAGGATGATGAAAAAAAATGGGAGGGTGGTATCAAAGAAAATACTTTTGGTTTCCTTCTCCTTGGTGATCTAAGAAGAATGAAAAGCAAGGGAATAAGGGGTAACCAGTTAATGGCTGAAACAGAAGGGTCTAAAAAACTATAAACAAGTAAAAGCAAGAAAAACAGAACAGGAGGTTGGCAGTGGAAAGGGCATTGAAACTGGAGAATAGGCTTAAGCAAAATCACAGCTCTGAACAGCTCAATTCTTGCGAAGGGATTCAGAGTCTAAACACAGGGCCACATTTCATAGCTGAACCTATCGTTATATGGCACAAAACAAAAATATCTGCACTGGAACACTCCCAAACTTTGGGGTTGGTCACACACCAGATCTCAGGCCAGCCTCTAATTAAAGTCACAGTAAAGGAGAGTTAAGAAATATAGCATTAAAAAAATCTGTGTAAACTAGAACTGATCAAAGTGAAAAACATAGTCACAGATATTGGTTTAAAATAGAAAGTAAATGTTCATTTAGTACTGTTCATAACCCTTCTGAATTCACGTTCTGGAAACATACACAACCATCTGAGATGTATAGGTAAGACTGTTCACACAAAGAAAATCTTCAGCATGAATATACACTGAAAATAAAATTTTAATTGTATATTCAACTGTAAAATTTGTGCTTTATGCTGTGTTGGTTGTTTACATAGAAATAATGCTTATAACTTACACAAACAACACAACTTACATGTTTTTCAAAGGTGGGTATCACTCTACCTATTTGAAATGGAGAAACTGAGGCATAGACAGAAAATTCATTGAGTGGGTAAGTACTTAATAGCAGAACTGAGACTACAACCATGGTCACCTGACTCCTAGTCCAGTACACTATCGACTGGAATATGCTGTGTCAGTACATAAGTGGACATGGTACCATTCATGTTCCCTGTCTGGATTACTTCTGTAACTAGTCAACATAGCATGAATCAGGAATACTGAAATCAAATGTACCATTATAAATTAAACTAGAAATTAATGTTTTGTTGGTTACATACATCAGTTACATAAATTAGTTGCATAAGTTCCATACATTGTTACTTTATACCAGTTAGAGTTTACCTACAATTGTAATGTTCACAATCTAAACAATCTGAGATTAAAACTCGCCACTAACTGCAAACAGCTAATAAATTTGAGAATTTTACATTGTGTTTGTGGACTCTTCACAAACAGTACAAAAGAGTGGATTGGTTCAATAAATTATTCATTTTAAAGTTACTTGCTCAACTCTAGTTTCGACTATATGCCTTAAGAGGAAAATGGGATGCAGTCTCTTGTAGGTAACTGAAGACGGTAAAGACAGAAAACAAGAGTAGAGTAAGGTGTACATCAAGGGGAAAGTGCATTCTTTTCTCTCTCACACAGACATCCTCTTCTAACTAAATAATTATCAAACTTCTCCACAGCAGTATATCATTCTGTTCAAAACGTTCACTAACTTCTGAAACTCATGTCACTCATTCAAACTGAAAATCAGAACAGAAGTTCACTAGGGTCCCTTAAGCATTTTATCTGAGCTCACATTTCACATTATTTTAATGCAAATCTGTAATGTGCATTTTTACATTGTTTAGACACGAAACCAGGTGAAATTTAGTTGTTTTATATGAGTTTCAAGAAGTGAAAGCTGAAGAGGATGCCAAATCATTCAGCTGTAAGCCAAAAAATATAAAATAACCACACAAACTGCTACAAAGTGAAACGGGTAAGTTTCAAACAACTGCAAGGCGAGATTCTGCCAGCCTTACTCGTGCTGAGTAGCATCTTGCTCCATATAAGTAGGGCATATTGGGCCATATTGTGGAGGATTTACTTGTGCTTGTCATCCCATTAAAATGAATGAGACTACTCTTGGGAGTAAGTACTCCTGACAATTTGTACATGGAGTAAAGTACACCTGAACATGGGTGGCAAATACCATAAATCTGCCTGCTTTTCTAGTAGGAATCACGTGGTTTAGTGGCAGTTGTAGGAAAAGCATGGAACATGACTGAGGGGGATAAAAACAGCTCTTACGTGAGCTTGGAGGTTTACCTAGCCTGCTAAAAAAAGTTGTTGAGCATAGAATCCCCCCTCGCCCCAATCACTCCCCATACACAAAAAAGAGTGCATGGGAACATGTTGGCATGTGCATATGTGGAGAAACCCATAAGCACTGCATTTACGAAATAAAACACTAAACATCTTAACTTTCAATTACCTTTCCTGTGGATTAGGATTCCAGCTTGAATTTCAGATCTCAAGCTTTTACTCAAAGCATCTTCAGCAGAAAATCATTTAAAAATAATCAGTTATGAAAGTTTAAGTTTTTAACTGAGGTAACTAATTTGTGATCAAATATAAACATACTGTCCATAGCAGATATCCTTGGAAAACCAATTCTACATGCTAGTAATATGATTTCACAGAATTCTAGAGGGGAACAAAGCTGAACATCAAACCAGCTAATACAGAACCTAACACAACAGAATCACTTCCTATTCCAACATCACACTGGGAGGTGGATATTTTGTATCTCCTCCCTTAATTATATTTGCTTTCTAGGAAAACAAAACTTTGCTTGTATAAACTATAGAATTGAAAGACAAAAACTGGATTTAAATACAGAAACTTTCCCCATTTTTTGTCTATAAATGTTCCTGAATCTTACTAATGAAACCAGACCATGAGTCGCCAAAGTAATGAGAATATATTGCCATTTTATAGGGATCTGGGATTTAAAAAAAAATATTAAACATGCAAAGCAGCTTTGATGAGCTAACACAACAGACCAGTTGAAATTATGAGTTATTGAAACATATGGGATGCCAACTTGAAATTTAGTCAGTTTAAAATATATTTATAGACAGACAGTTTACAGGTATTACACCCAGCCCCAAGTTCCAAGGCCAATTTTTGTTGTTCTATAATCAACAACACAAAGGGGAAACGGATTAAAATTAATAAGCTAAATATACATGGGAAACAGAGAAAAAAAGTTAATACAATAAAGCTGTCAAATCAAAGTAAACAACATGAAAAATAGCAAAATTTCTTTACTCTTTCAGGTACAGCACTATGTGGAACAATATTTGTGGACAGAAGTGTGGAGTTTTATTTAGTTAACAATATCCTTTTAAATACATTACTGCAATTACACCATAATTTCAGGCTGTCTAATCAAAATAATAGACAATGTACTTGCAACAATTATAGACAATGTTTGGGCAACAAAAATGATTAGAGGTATGGAATGTGTGCCATATGAGGAGATCTTAGTAAGAATGGGACTTTTCAACTTGGAAAAGAGACGACTAATGGGAGATATGATCGAGGTCTATAAAATCATGACTGGTGTGGAGAAAGTAAATAAGAAAGTGTTATGTACTCCTTCTCATAAAACAAGAACTAGGGGTCACCAAATGAAATTAATAGGCAGCAAATTTAAAACAAACAAAAGGAAGTATTTTTTCACACGATACACAGTCAACCTGTGGAACTCCTTGCCAGAGGATGTATGAAGGCCAAGACTATAACACGGTTCAAGAAAGAACTAGATAAGTTCATGGAGGATACGACCATCAATCGCTATCAGCCAGGATGAACAGGGATGGGGTCCCTAGCCTCTGTTTGCCAGAAGCTGGGAATGGGCGACAGGGAATGAATCATTTGATGATTACTTGTTCTGTTCATTCCCTCTGGGGCACCTGGCATTGGCCACTGTTGGAAGACAGGATACTGGGCTAGATGGACCTTTGGTCTGACCCCGTATGGCCGTTCTTATGTTCTTTTAACAGTGAAGCCAGCACTTTCCTATACCTTTCATGCTGCTTGTTTTCTTTATCCTGTTTAACATGCATATAAAGGCACACTTTCAGAGGTACATAGGAATTTAGCCCTAAAACTCACATTAAAATCAGTAGGTATTGTATAGTTAAATCCACAAATGATTATTTGAAAATTTCAGGGGGGAGAAGGTGGGGTATTAGTTAACACACAGGTTAACTGAATATTCAAATTCTGAAAAGGCACAATGATGTAAAGTCAGATGTGGAGCTGGAAGCCAGATATAATGCCAACATGATGTCCTGTTCATGAAATGTTTAATAAAAAACTCCGTTTTCCAGTATGGGGCACTTACGTATGATGATCAAACTCTGCATATGGATATTCAGCCAGGCAGTTGGGTACATAAATATCCACTTGATACACCTAAAGATAAGTGCTAATATAAGTATCTAAATGTAGGATTTGTATGACATATAATGACATCATTGTTTGAAAACTGGGATTTTAATCTGTCCAACATAGTTTATTTATATAAAAATAATTTGATTCTGGTTGATACTTGGCATACAAATTCCTCACATTGGGGATTTAAGAACAAAACAAATTTCTAAGAAATAAAATCAATTTGATCATTGTGTGTGTTAAGGAGAACAAACTGATGCTATTGCATGAATAATTTAGAAAGAGGTTTTGAGCTGAAATATGCATATTTTACAGAAGTAGAGTTTACTCATGTGAGTAGTCCCCTTGAAATCAATGGGATTATCTGTATATGTACAGACTGCCCATTAGAGAAAAGATTTGCAGGATTAGGCTCTTTGTTTTTAAAAATCTGCTTTGATGTGACCTAATTGCTTTAGCTGTTTTGAAAAGAACATGAAAGAATGACAGTGACATTGAATTTTTAAAATCTTTCTCTGTCCACCTTCAGAGCTTCTCTCACATACTTTAATAAGAACTTTTACGATGTCATTATACATTTTAATTACATCGTTAAATGTCACAATCACACATGGTAATGACATCATTACTCCTATTTACGCCAATTATGTCATTTGATGCAATTACAGTAATTCTGCCAATACACACAAATCAATCAAAAGGTTTTCTTTTGCGTTTCCCAGAAGAATAACTCCCTACAGGCCCTAGAAAAAACAGGGCATGAAAACTAAATAATGGATGTTTGGGGCCCAGTTCTCTTCTTCCTCCCCCCCTCCCCCCCCCCCCCCCCCCCAACATAAATCAGGAGTAACTCTTTGGAAGTCAGCAGAGTTACAATGGGGTAAAGTCATAGGCAAATCAGACCCTTAATATTTAACTGTGACTTTCCTGATCTTTATTGATTGGGCACCATATATTTCTAAGAAAACACACACTCCTGTGACAATTTAAGGGAGCTCAACAAGTTATTCAACTATCTAAAGCAGTGGTGGGCAACCTGCGGCCCATCAAGGTAATCTGATTGCGGGACACGAGACATTTTGCTGACATTGACCATCCGCAGGCATGGCCCTCCGCAGCTCCCAGTGGCCGTGGTTCGCCATTCCCAGCCAATGGGAGCTGCAGGAAGTGGCAGCCAGCACGTCCCTGCAGCCTGCCACTTCCCGCAGCTCTCATTGGCCGGGAACAGCAAACCACGGCCACTGGGAGTTGCCGGGGGCCATGCTTGCAGACAGTCAATGTCAGCAAAATGTCTCACGGCCCGCAATCAGATTACCCTGATGGGCCACAGGTTGCCCACCACTGATCTAAAGTCACCATTAATCCTATCATTCCAAGGGCTCTTGAATGTGGATTCCCTAAAAGGTCTTTAACCCTTTCGCACTTCCCCCTTTCAAGTGACACAAGTGAATCACCTATTAACAGGGCCCTACCAAATTCAAGGCCATGAAAAATGCATCAAGGTCTGGTCTCTTTCCCCCCCACCACCACACCCGAAATCTGGTCTTTTGTGTGTTTTTACCCTATACTATACAGATTTCATGGGGGAGACCAGCATTCCTCTGATTGGGGGTCCTGCCCAAAAGGGAGTCACAAGGTTATTTTAGGGGGGGTCACATTATTGCCACCCTTACTTCTGTGCTGCCTTCAGAGCTGGGGTGGCCAGAGAGTGGCAGCTGTTGGCCAGGTGCCCAGCTCTGAAGGCAGGGCAGAAGTAAGGGTGGCAATACTTTACCATATCACCCTTACTTCTGCGCTGCTGCCTTTAGAGCTGGAGCATGGTGGCTGCTGACTGAGGGCCCAGCTCTGCAGACAGCAGCGCAGAAGTAAAGGTGGCAATACCATACCCTGCCATCCTTCCTTCTGTGCTGCTGCTGGCAGAGGGTCTGCCTTCAGAGTTGGACTCCCAGCCATCAGCCACTGCTCTCCAGCTGCCCAGCTCTGAAGGCAGCACGGCCGCCTGCAGCGGCACAGAAATAAGGGTAGAAGTACCACAACCCCCCCACAGACACACAGACACACACACACACACAATAACATTGCGACCCTCCCACTACTCCTTTTTGAGTCAGGACTCCTACAATTACAACACTGTGAAATTTTAGATTTAAATGGCTGAAATTATGAAATTTACGATTTTTAAAATCCTAGGACCATGAAATTGATCAAAATGGACCGTGAATTTGGTAGGGCCCTACCTATTAATATACTTGGTGTATTTTTCAGGAAATTACAAAAAAATTGATATTGAGAAATACAGGGCTGCGTGGGTATAAACCCAAAAATCAGGAAATGACAAAGTCAATGTGCAACCATAACTCTGCCCTCTTGCACATATTCTCTGCTATACAGTTTTAAATTATGCAGTTGCATATTATTTCTCAAATAATGCAATGTAATAGCAACTTCTTCTAAATCCTCAGAAAAGTGCAGCATCTTATTTTTCATTCTTTTCACTTACACTATTTTCACAATTTATAACAGCCTAATATAACTTAACTTAGAGTTTTTATATAATCAATTATTTTCAAATATTTATATTTTAATAAATGTGTCAGTACTCATGTACTATACATTCTCTTTTTAACCAACTGCATAGCCTTCTTTAGCTACAATTCAGAGTGTGAGACAGTTAACTAACCTCAGTTTAATTAGATGACACATGTCAGCAGATTCTCACTCTTACTCTGTCTTGAACACTTTGGGACAGATTCTCGCTATGGCAGAAGGTCTTCCAGAGATTGGGCAAAGGGAAATACAGCTGTGAAAGATACCTGCAATCATCGCTCTTCTGGGGGTTCCGGGCCAGTTGGTTCAGCTCCAAGAGTGGATTGATCTGGTCTTCCAGCCACAAGTACTGTCTATCAATACAAGTATTTATATGGCTCTTATCATAGCATCTGAGATATACTAGATGCCTTCAGTGCCATGAATTTAACAAAGTTTAGGTATTTCAGATTAGAGAGGGTCTAGGCAACTAAATTCCAAAGCCAAGAGCCCCTCATGGGGAACACAGCACTAGCAACTCTCTCCTTTAAGCCAAGAGCCTCCCCTGATCACTGGGTCTCTCAAGAACAAAGATTGATCCCAAGACATTGTAGATCAAAACCAATATCTTCAACTCTATGCAGAAACCATCAGGTAGCCAATAGAGATCACAAGGCACTGGTATCATGTGCTCACTTCAGGAAGCTCTTCTTACCAAACAACCTGCTGCATTCTGCACCATCTTGTTTTTTCAAATGGATTTAAGGTACAATGCACTGCAATAATCTAGTTTTGAAGTGTCAAAGGCATTGGGTCATAATAGCAAGGCATACGTTTTAAAGAAACAGGCACATGTCCTGGTCAGACATAGATGAAAGAAAGCCATTCTGGTCACTCCGGCTATACAATCATTTAATAGAAGTTGTATATCCAATAGTACCCAATACTGAGAACTCTAGTAACAAACAGAGTATATACACTCTTAATTATAGCAGTATCTATAATTATCGCCATGTTGTCTGGTTCCTTCCCCAATTCTACCCCTTTCACTCCTAGCACAAGTTAGAGCAACCTCAGAGTTCAAGCAGCAGTGATTTAGAGCTGGGTATAAATTCCTCTCTGCTAGGGGAGTCATCAGCTGCCACTTTGACAGCCTTAAGTGACACCATCCTGACCAGCCCAAAAAGGAGTTCCCGTAGGACAGGATTTGGTCCTCAACGGAGCTGGTCAGGAATGTTTCAACTTGGGCGTTTTTAAGTCTGAAAACGCTAAGTCATCAAAACTGAAACTGTGAAAGGATCAGTTTTGATAAATCTCCTGTTTTGAAAATTTCAAATGTCTCATTTTGACCCTTTCTTTGGGTAGAGGGGGGTCTGTTTTTCAGGTCAAAACATATTTATTTTGAAATTCAAGTTAATTTATAAGAAAAAAGGTTTAAAAAAATCAAAAGGTCAAAATTAAAAGAAAATATTTTGAAATCTAAGTGAAACATTTAGATTGACCTGATTTGAACATTTTTTTCATATTTTCAGTTCACAAAAGTTTTTCAGATTTCCAACTTTTCACTGATTCAGGGCTAGAAAATTCTTTGAAGTCTCAAAAATTCTCATGGGATGAGAAACTATCTCCTGCTAAGCTCTAGTTATCAGCCTATTGAAAACACCATAGTCCAACCGCTCATCACTAAACCTCCCAATGGCTCCATTCATTGACTGACTAAAAGAGGAAGAAAATGGTACTCTGCAGTATCTCATAAGATGGATCTTTAAGGGCAGAAAGGCAGCTGCCCCTAACTACCCTCTGAGATTTCCTCAAGACAGGAAAATTATGCCACTGAAGGACAATTGCCTACTCCCATTAGGGTTTACAGCCAAGACAACAATATGGAAGACAGCTGAAAAATCTAACAATATCACCCTGGAGTTCCAGTCTTTATCCATCACCAGGAGAACAGCAATTACAAGAACAACCAGTGCAGTCTCTGTGCCATATCCAGCATGATAAAGGGTCAAAGAAACCTGAAGCATGCAGATACTCTGGGAACTCTCATATCATGGCCTTGTTAATAATAATCTTAACCAAAAATGGAAGATAGGTACTGGAGGATAGCTGGCCAGATTGTCACATCAAGTAATGTTTTTCAGGAGTGATGGCCACAAAAAGGCTTTATCAAATACAGCATCTTCCTAAGGAAGGCTTTGATGATCACCAACTGCAAAAGAACACAGGTCTTCCCAGCTGGCCTTTACCAACCAGGAAGGACATAGACGCAAAACATGGGTTGTGACATGCTGTATTCCCAACAACTCCAATACCAGGGGGAAAAAAGTTCACTGGAAAAAAAAGTGATAATGCAACATCACGTGTGAAGTTCATAATGTGAAACTTGTTGTCAAGACAATACTACAAGGTTCTTAGACAATCCACTGAAGAAGCTCCTAAAATGCCTAAGAACTAAATCGTCTCCCAACTTGAACAACAGCTTTAACGCTGCAAAAACTTACTATCTGCTTAACTTTCCATACTGAGTAGTGCCACTGACTTCAATGGAATTACTCAACTGTTTAAAGTTAAGCACATGTGAAAGTGTGAAGTCGCCTTCCCTAACCCTTTCTCACCTTACAATATGCATAAAAAAGCCTTTTGTTTATTTCATGTGTGCATTCCAGAACATTCTTTATTACTCAGACAACTTACCCATGTATGCATATGCAGGCAGCTTTCTTTAGCTGCGCACTTTATAAACAGACAGGGAAAAACCTGGGGAAAATGTACAATGTATGCACAGCAGGTGATTTTAAAAGTCTCATAACTCTGTTGAATCGAAAATAAATTTCACCAGAACACTGAAAGGCACTCAATGATGGTTATTTCATGGCAAATATCAACTTTTTACCCCATCTATTTTGGCTTAGGAGCTTTACCAAAAGAAAATGTTTGCAAGAATTTTTTTTTAAATAAAAAGGACAAATTAAAAAATACATACATTTTGGCCAGAGACCAAGAGCCTGGAAAGTTTCAACAATGTTATGAGTGACTGGAAACAGATGTTGGAATGGAAAATGGAATATTCAACCTCCATTCTAGCAATCACTGCCACTCATGCTAAATATTACCAGCAAAGTGCATTTAGAATAATGTTGTTTGCCAAATGGTATTGCGGCCTTCCTTGATTATGAAAAAACATTTTTATTACAGAGGAAAACACATGAATAAATTCCCCAGTCCTTCACCATTCTCTGTAAATCCATATGCATCTTTACAAGATGGGTTTGATCACAGCTTAAAGGTGAAAATTTTGTAGGAGCCATTTTTCAAATATCAACAGCACATCACAGACACAGAATAGACAACGTGGGGAAGAAATTCTGCTACCCCCTTCAAAGAGCTGTCCTTATATTAACAACATTCTACCATAAAATGGAGGGCTAATAGAAACAAGCCATAAGCAGTTTTAATAACACAATAATGTTTTAAAGTTTGCATTCAGTACAAATACTGATATTAAAAATAAAAACCTAGAAAGCCAGTAGGCTGACCAGATAGCAGTGTCAACAATTGGGACAGGAGGTGTGGGGTAATAGGTGCCTATAAGAGAAAAAAAATCAGGACTGTCCCTATAAAATCAGGACATCCGGTCACCCTAAAAGCCAGTGAGGTTTTAGCATGAAAAATATTACTTTAAACAAAAACAAACAAAAAACCCAAGGACTCAAATGTGAAGTTACTGGAGTTGTTCCATTTCTTACAGTCTTGAATCAAAATGGATGCTGTTGTGAAGTTATATGATACTTTGCTTCTGCAGAACAAGCAGCAAGAACTAATTCAGCAATTAAGCTACAGAAGACTCCAGAGAAATGAGCTGAAGCATCCAATAAAAGAAACACAGAGCCCTGCAGGTAAGAAAAGCCCATGATAACCAGGATATCACACAATATACACATGTTCATTTTATAAAAAGCATGTATTGAACATACAAATATATATGTATATATACCAACAGCAGCTCTCTAATTAATTCTGTCTGTTAAGCATTATAGAGGGTGATTAGAGGTGTTTTTTGGAGAGCCTATGGGTAAAAATAAAAAGATAAATACCTGAGGCCTTAAAGATGGCTGGCATTTTCTATGTGGGGGAAGGGGAAAAGGGTAATCAGTTAAAGTTCTTTAGAAGCAGCTGCCTCTATTGGAGTTATATGAGCAACTTGTCAACTAAGATCAGCAGTAGAAAAAGCATATAGATGATCAGCTCTGCCCTTACCAACCATTTCAGTGCAGTCAGTGGGTTTAGTATTTAAGGTTTCAGGGGACAAGGGCATAAAGTCATTCAAGCAAAAGACGAAAAAAAGGTACATGTTAAAAGTTTACACAGCTGCAAAGAGATAAACAAGATACCCAGATATTCACTACTAAAGACACAAATTTTATTACTAGCCTAGCAGTAATGTTACATATTTCTGTGCAGGAGACCTAGAGATGAACCCTAATTTAGGCTTGCACTTCCTAAACTGGAAAGGGGTTAAGGGTGCTACAGAAACAGTGCACTTATCCCTCAAAAAGCTGCAGAGCAGGAATCTCTGATAGCAACTAGGGCTGATGGGACTCCTAAAGGGAGTGTAACACAGCTGGCCAGAGGAAAGTCATTGCGGTGTCTTTTGGAGGTAGGAATTTACAAGGAAGAAAACAACTTTTCCTAAAGGCAAATAGGTGTGATTTAGGCTTCCTAAGAGCTGGACTTAATTACCCACTTTGTAGAGCTTCACCTGAAAAGGAGCACTGGGGAACAAACTAGATTGCAATTGTGTTAGGATATGACCTAAAGGAGCCTAGCCAAAAATAAATAATTCTAAGCAGTTATTCTTTGGTTTTGGTCTAGAGCAGATTGTGATAATGCATTAGCCTCTCCCCTCTGAAAAGTGAAAAAACAATTTCGCTCTATTCAGCATGATTGGCAGCCTCTGCTTAGAAGAGGTCCAGGACCAGAGTAGTAAGGCTGATGTAGGTCAGGACTGAGATGAACTGGCAGAACTCTGGGGAACTCATGGGAATGGGGAGAAGGTGGCATTTGTAACATTAGCACTTTCATTCCTACAAGAATTTATCTAACTCACCAGAATGTACAAAGCAAAATAAAGTAATTTTCACTTCAGGCCTGCTCTTATTAAATGTGCGCACCCTCTAGTTCCACTGAAACTATAGGTATTGAGAGCATCCAGAACCTGACTTGGGCTGTGCTCTTAATCATTATCTCTAACCTACGGGGGACATTCACTCATACCCACGCCTCTGCCTTGCTAACTAAGACCCTGATCCTGCAGTTTGATCCAAATGAGTGGACCTCTGTGCCAGCAGAGAACCCCAGTGAAGTCAGTATATTGCTCAGATTACAGGATTGGGGCCTAACCTGGCTATATGCCAAAATACAATGGGGAGTGGGAATAATTCCAAAGGACTGTCAAACCATAAATATTTAATTGTCAAACGCACACAGAAATAATTACAGAAATAAATGTAATGAAGCTATTAATTTGCTTCGCATTTCAATGAAATTCTCCAAAACAAGTCATTACAGCAAACACGTTTACAACTGAAGGAGGGGTTCCTTCCTCAGGCTAAACTACCATCGACTTCATTGAGAGGTTAGCCATAGTAAGGATATTTGGATCAGGCCCAAATAACATCAATAAAACATTGTTTGTATTCGCTTACATGCAGCAAATTGCTCTTTAACCTACATATAAATGATATGAATTATTTAAATTTCTTCCCTACAAAAAGTGGGATCTGTTTTTCTGAACTACTGCTGCTGCATATTGAAATTTTTGTTCAGATGCTTGTTGCCCAAGGCAGCTGCATCTCTCTCTTTGCTCTTGAAAAGCAGTTTAAAGAAAAGTACATTTGTTTTTCTTACTATTCAGCATGAGCAGTCTCCTTGTATTGGTATGGTTTGAAATATGTCCTTCATTTGGTAAATAAGTCTTGGGAAAACGACTGACCTTTCAAAACAATATTTATAATTTTAGAAATGTAAAACTTAACATTCTTTAGTAATCCAATATTAAAATACATTTAAGTTGATCTATTAAATGCTACGATTCAAAGTTTTTAAAAAATGTGCAATAAAAAAACATTAACAACCTGTGTGGTTTAGAAAAATTCATTTATATTGCAGTTTGCAATGTCATGATGTATTTTAAATAAAAGAGCTACAGACAAAGGTATTGATTTTAGGGACTTAACTAAATAAACAGTATGTAAATTGTGTCTTTTTCTAGAAAATTAGATCAGAACGCACATATTACACTGTCTTTTTCTAAAGGAATGACAGCTATTGAATTTGGCAGACATCGGAATTTGGTTAAAGAGTTAAAGACCTTTGATCTTTGGTTTGCAATTAAATGATACCCCTGTAAAAAGGACAGTACTATAGTAGGCCAGACAGTATTTATTAGACACACAGAAGCAACCTGGAGGCATTATTGCTTCAGGCTTTCAGCAAAACAGCTCTACGTTTTGTTGCGTTTTTTAAATGTAATGTCATGTCATAGGATGATCTAGGTCTGCATTAGGAAACACTTTGGGTGCCTTTCTTGGTTTTCACAGAATCCTGTAGTGATGCTGCCTTTCCTAAGCTACAGTGGGACATCATAAGTAATAAAATAACACAACAGGGGATACTTAGGTCATTTATGTACAGTTCTCTCAAAATCTTGCTCAGGGATTATTTTGGAAAGGGAGGGGATAAAGAAGCTGAATCACAATCAAACTGAGTGCTCTGTAAACATTGGGTTACTGTAGCTCCAATTCTAATTGTTCAGATCAGCCTTTTTCTGGTTAATCTATATGGGTGTTAATACACTGGTTTTCCCCACTGTACCCAGGTGCACTGTCCCCACAGCTGTTAAAATGTGTGTTACATTTCACAGTTTACAGGTTAGGGAACAACAACAATGACCACCATTTTAAAAAAGGAAGATTTATTGATAACCTTTCTAACAAAGAAAGCATTGTTCCAAGTTCCTTATTAATTTATGCTCCTGTCTAATTATCACTTATAGCCACCAGAGGAGCTTTGATAAATGTATAATGAAAGCCATGACATAGCAAGCTCAGTGCTAATCTCAGACTATATATTTATAAGAACAAAATATGCAAGTTAGGTCTAGTTTAGCTTGCTTCATTCCAGCCCACCAGATCTGATTTTTTTTATTATTATTTTTTTTTTTACTTCTTTGTTATGTCATTCTACAGACAGATCCCAGGCTGTTTCCTGTCACCCACCAGAGCAAACTGCTCAACAGAAAGCACAGTTGGACAGCCCTTAATTAGTGCTACTTGGGATAGTCAGGATGAGAGTCTGTGTCAGCATCTCACTTAGGGCCCAATTCTGCAAGGTGCTGAGTGCCTTTAGCTCCTGCTGAAGTCAATAGCAGTGGCAGGCACTCAGGATGCACTCAGCGCTTTGCATGATTGGGCCCTTTAACAGCAATAGAGCAGTGAGAACCAGATGACAATCTGAAATGCAGGACACCAGCTCTTTTTCACTTTCGTCTACAGTAATACAATGCACGCTGCACGACTGATAATGTTATGAGAAATGTTTGAAATAATGTTCTTTATGTTAAATGGACTCAAATTATTCCATTACATATTACACAGTATTTATTTCTTTAAGTTAGCACAGTGCACATTCACATCCGTACTAAAAAAATGTATTCAACAGTAAAAAAACAAAAAAAGAATGTTGAAATCACCTTTAACTAGTTAAAAATTGAGAACTAAAACATGAGAATATTTTTCAAATTCTTAAAGAAGAAGTCCTTCTTAAAAGCAAGGAAAAACATTTGAAGTATCGGATTGGAAATATAGACAAGAAATATATTACAATAGCTTTTAAAGTAAATAACCGATTATTTGACAAAGAGACAAAATTATATCCCTATTATGTTGATCTGCTATCCGAAATTTGCCAGCAAATGTTTTCTATTATGAATTATGTGAAAACATGTTGAATTTTACATTTAAACTTTTACTCTTTTAACAAACATTATGCTTTCAGTTTAAATTAGTAGGAAATGTCAGCTTATTGTATGAATCAAGTTATATCAGGCATTGTCATGCAAAATAGTACATCACTCACAAACTCCCATGAAAAACTGTGTGCCATATTATGATGATCCAAAACTAGAGTTCATGGAATTGTCCATTGCAAATGATATTCTTTGCAAATTTATTAATATCTGTGAAATGGTCATGTCTGCTCATGATTTGATTATCTGTAAGTAAAGTCAAATAGTTTGGAGAATTTTTAGCTCAAGAATTGTCTGCAAACTCATGACGATTCAATATTCATGGTGTGTGACTAGTCACTAAGGCCTTGTCTACACTACGAGAGTAGTTCGAATTTACTTGCATCGAATTTTTGGAATCGATATTGCAAAGTCGAACGTCTGTGTCCACACTAAGGACAGTAATTCGACTTTGTGAGTCCACACTAACGGTGAAAGCGTCGACATTCGAAGCAGTGCACTGTGGTCAGCTATCCCACAGTTCCCGCAGTCCCCTCTGCCCATTGGAATTCTGGGTGTAGCCGGCAATGCCTTCTGGGTAACAAAATGTGTCGAGGGTGCTTTTGGGTAACTGTCGTCATCCGTCCATCACTCCCGCCCTCCCTCCCTGAAAGCGCCGGCGGGAAATCAGTTCGCGCACTTTTCCAGTCATTGACAGCGCGGATGCCACAGCACTGCGAGCATGGAGCACGCTGCGACCATCGCTGCAGTTGTGGCCGCTCTCAACGCCTCGCAGCTTATCATACACCTTTCCCTGAGGCAGATGCAGAAAAGTCAGGCGAGGAGGCTACGGCACCGCGGTGATGTCCTGAAGTCTGAGAGTAGCACAGACCTCTCAGAAAGCAGGGGACCCAGCGCCGAGGACATCACGATGGCAATGGGTCATGTTGATGCCGTGGAACGGCGATTCTGGGCACGGGAAACAAGCACTGAGTGGTGGGACCGCATAGTGCTGCAGGTCTGGGATGAATCCCAGTGGCTGCGAAACTTTCGCATGCGGAAGGGAACTTTCCTGGAACTTTGTGAGTTGCTGTCCCCTGCCCTGAAGCGCAATGACACCCGGTTGCGAGCTGCACTGAGTGTACAGAAGCGAGTGGCCATAGCCCTCTGGAAGCTTGCAACGCCAGACAGCTACCGGTCAGTCGCGAACCAGTTCGGGGTGGGCAAATCTACCGTGGGGGTTGTTGTGATGCAAGTAGCCAAGGCAATCGTTGATGTACTGCTGCCAAAGGTAGTGACCCTGGGAAACGTGGAGGCGATCATAGATGGCTTCGCAGCGATGGGATTCCCAAACTGCGGTGGGGCCATAGATGGAACTCACATCCCTATTCTGGCACCGGACCACCAAGCCACCCAGTACATTAACCGAAAGGGCTATTTTTCCATGGTGCTGCAAGCACTGGTGGACCACAGGGGACGTTTTACCAACATCTACGTGGGATGGCCGGGCAAGGTTCATGACGCTCGTGTTTTCAGGAACTCTGGTCTGTTTAGACGGCTGCAACAAGGTATTTACTTCCCGGACCACAAAATAACTGTTGGGGATGTGGAGATGCCTATAGTCATCCTCGGGGACCCAGCCTACCCGCTAATGCCCTGGCTCATGAAGCCCTATACTGGCGCCCTGGACACTGAAAAAGAACTCTTCAACTACCGGCTGAGCAAGTGCAGAATGGTGGTGGAGTGTGCTTTTGGCCGTCTCAAGGGGAGATGGAGAAGCTTGATGACTCGCTGTGATCTCAGCGAAACCAATATCCCCATTGTTATAGCAGCTTGCTGTGTGCTCCACAATCTCTGTGAGAGCAAGGGGGAGACCTTTATGGCGGGGTGGGAGGTTGATGAAAATAGCCTGGCTGCTGATTACGCTCAGCCAGACAGCCGGGCGATTAGAAGAGACCTGCGGGAAGCGCTGTGCATCCGGGAGGCTTTGAAAGCAAAGTTCCTGAGTGAGCAGGGTAACCTGTGACTTTTAAGTTTGTGTACAGAGAAGCTGAACCTGCCCCCCTTTCTTTACCCAGTTAATGTTGACTATCCTACCCAGTTACATACCCCCTTCACCCCCTTCCAACACACGTTTCGAAATAAAAATAGTTCTACTTTGTTAATGCACACCGTTTTTTTTAATACTGTTTTCGCGGGAATTTTTTAAAACTGGGACGCAGACTGTGGTGCGGAGCGGGTGTAGTGTAGTGACGCGAATGAAGCTTCTAAACTCAAGGATTGACGGGCTCCGCTGCGGTGGGATGGTTGTTTCAACGGAGCCTGTCACCCCTCCTGATCGGGACTGTGTGTATGGGGGGGCTATGTGACTTTGTGGCAGGGGGAGGACGATTACAGATCCCCTGCTGCATGGCTCTGTGATCCTGCATAAGGACTGCCGCTTAAGATCTGTAACTGCCCTCCCCCGCCACAAAGTCACAGAGCAACCCACCCCCCACCACATAACATGAAAACAACCTCCCAGACTAACCAGGGTAACTAGTCACTGCATCACTGCACTGTGTATGTGCCCTGCTGCTGTGCCTGCCCCCGCCTATGTACCCTGCCAAAGGTGACTGTCCTGTCCAATTACCAACCCCCTTTCCCCTCCTCCTCCAAAAGAACATGATTGAAACAGTAGTTAACATGAACGTATTTTTTATTATCAACTACACATGGAACTGGGAGGTGAAACTTGGACGGGGGCTTGTGTCAGGCGGGAAGGAAAGAACTTTTCAAGTTTTGGGGAATGAGAGCCTTCTGCTACTAGAGCTCTCTGCAGGGGTGGAGTGAGAGTTAGCAGGGACTCTGCCGCCTCTCCTTCTTTGCACTTTGGGTGAGGTGGGTATGGGACTTGGTGGCGGGGGAGGGCGGTTAGAGATGGACTGCAGCGGGGCTCTGTCCTCCTGCCTCCGTTCCTGCAGAACATCCACAAGGCGCCGGAGCGTGTCTGTTTGCTCCCTCAGTAGTCCAAGCAGCGTTTGAGTCGCCTGCTGGTCTTCCTGCCGCCACCTCTCCTCCCGATCCATGTTTGCTTGCTGCATTTGGGTCAATTTCTCCCGCCACTGGGTCTGCTGTGCTGCCTGGGCTTGGGAACAGGCCATAAGTTCAGAGAACATGTCCTCCCGTGTCCTCTTCTTCCTATGCCTAATCTTCGCTAGCCTCTGGGAGTGTGATGCCAGGCTAGGTTGTGAGACAGTCGCAGATGTGGCTGTGGGAATGGGAAAAAGGGAGTGAATTCCTCAGAAAGATAAATGTAGTTGTGAACAAAGAACATAGTCTTTCTCTGTGAACAAGACCATGCACAGCACCTATCACATGCGCACTCAGCACAAGGTCGAATTCTCGGCCTTCGCATTCAGTGCCTGGGGTCTTCCACAGCACATTTGAGAAGCGGGGCAGCACAACGGAATTTCTGTTGCAGGCAGACATGGTAAGCCGTAGACTTGTGGCAGTTTAAAACTTTTATATTACCACTGGCCTCATTTCACATTTAAAGCAATGTCAGTACCTGCTGCCAGCAATCCGGCAAGCAGGAACTCTGCCCCTGTCCCACCCCCTCGCGGCTGTCCCCAGGAACGATCCCTTTCGGCAGCCCCTCTCCCGCCTCCACCGCGTGGCTGCAAACCAGCGGTTACAGTTCTGTAAAGGAACGAGCAAGCAGTCCCAACACTAACATTCCCCTACCTAATTCAAAGCAGGTCACCATGGGCGACATCACCCTGATGAGGATCTCTGACAGCGAGAGAGAGAGAATGCTCCGGGAAAGCCTCCAAAGACCAGGGCCGTATGCCGCCCTGCTGTGCAGAGCAATGATTCCCGAGTACTTGCTAGTCTCGTGGCGCGGCAACGTGTCGTACTTCGGAGGACCCAATAAGGCCGCTCTCCCCAGGAACCTCATGCAACGGCTTTCCAATTACCTCCAGGAGAGCTTCATCGAGATGTCCCGGGAGGATTACTGCTCTATCCCTGCACATATAGACCGCATCTTACTCTAGCTGCAGTAGCAGGGACTAAACAGTAGAGCGGCTTGGGCAGGACAATCACGGAAAACCGGACATTGCTAGATTTTTTTTCAAAACTTGCACTGCCCATGACTGAACCGTTAAGTGCCTAGGGCAAACTAATCATGAACAACCCATTCTTTTAATTGTTAATATTCCTGTTCTGTTAAAAATAAATGTTTAGATGTTTACAACACTTACTGGATGATCCTTCACCAGATTCTGTGTCCGGGGTAACGGCTGGGGAGGGTTGGTAGGGGATCTCTGTAAGGGTGATGAAGAGATCCTGGCTGTCGGGGAAATCAGCGTTGTGAGCGCTGCCGACTGCCTCGTCCTCCTTATCTCCTTCCTCATCTTCCCCGTCCGCTAACATGTGCGAGGAACCGGCCGTGGACAATATCCCATCCTCAGAGTCCACGGTCAGTGGTGGGGTAGTGGTGGCGGCCGCACCGAGGATGGAATGCAGTGCCTCATAGAAACGGGATGTCTGGGGATGGGATCCGGAGCGTCCGTTTGCCTCTTTGGTCTTCTGGTAGCCTTGTCTCAGCTCCTTGATTTTCACGCGGCACTGCGTTACATCCCGGCTGTATCCTCTCTCTGCCATGTCTTTAGAGATCTTCTCATAGATCTTTGCATTCCGTTTCTTGGAGCGCAGCTCAGAAAGCACGGACTCATCGCCCCACACAGCGATGAGATCCAATACTTCCCGATCAGTCCATGCTGGGGCCCTCTTTCTATTCACAGACTGCACGGCCATCACTGCTGGAGAGCTCTGCATCGTTGCCAGTGCTGCTGTGATCGCCACGATGTCCAGACAGGAAATGAGATTCAAACTGGCCAGACAGGAAAAGGAATTCAAATTCAAATTTTCCCGGGGCTTTTCCTGTGTGGCTGGTCAGAGCATCCGAGCTCGTACTGCTGTCCAGAGCGTCAACAGAGTGGTGCACTGTGGGATAGCTCCCGGAGCTATTAGCGTCGATTTCCATCCACACCTAGCCTAATTCGACATGGCCATGTCGAATTTAGCACTACTCCCCTCGTCGGGGAGGAGTACAGAAGTCGAATTAAAGAGACCTCTATGTCGAACTAAATAGCATCGCAGTGTGGACGGGTGCAGGGTTAATTCGATGTAATGGCGCTAACTTCGACATAAACGCCTAGTGTAGACCAGGCCTAAGTCAGATGGCTTTGCTTCTGCTTCCTGACTGGATTACCCAAATTTTTTGAAACTAAAGAACAAATGATGAATAGTGAATATCAACAGTGAATAATACATTCAAATACAAACTTTCAGAATATTAATTCGCACTAAAACAGGTTAAATTTTCAGATCCACAGACGTTTTCACAACTACCTAGTGATTATACAAGTACTTGCAAACAATGAATAGGACCACACAACAGTAAACCAAACAGGGTGCTTTATTTGTGAATCAAATTTTTCTTATAGTCCACTGGTAAACAAGGTAAGTTACTATTTAGGTGTACAGCTAGTGAAAACTGGAGATTAAGCTTGTTCCTCCACTTTTCTTTTACTCCTATACCATTAGGGCTCGATGCATCTGCTATACAAGTCAGTGGCAAAAATCCCATTCACTGCAGGATCATGTCCTTAAAATCACTGCCCTTACCCCTGTATTGGTTGTTATAGGACAGAATTTTTGGTTTGGGCTACTAAATAGCAAGATTGTTTAATCAATTCTGTAATACTTTCAAATATTGGAACACACTGTTCCCAAGTGCAAACAGATGTGTCAATGTTATATAGTACCCTGTATGTTTAAATGTAGTAAATATTCACAGCTACTATAGAAAGAGGCTGTTGTGTTTTATGCAACAGACATTTTTAGTAACTGTTTTCCTTTTCACTGCAGTTCAGAGGCATGGTGGCTTTCAAGGCTGGTGGCAGTACGGTCTTCTTTATAAGGATGAATGAAGATGAAAAGCAAGACAAATAGAAGTGAATGAGACACTGCTTTATGTGATTCATGATAGCTTGCAGTAAGCCTGCTAGCCTCCGCCTGGCTCCCTTTTCAGAGAATAATGGATAGTTACAATGTGTATAGTGACATTGTCAAACCATCACGAATTGCTGATTATAGTGCTAAATATTGATCTCTGCTTCACATGTGTCAAAATTCTTTCTTCCCTTAATTAGAACTTCCCTAAGCACCATACAAGAACAAACTGAATATATCAGATCTCTGTGAAAGGGAGTGTGATACTAGAATATAATTGTGACCTCTTGTCTTCTTCTTTTCTCTTGAGTTTTGAGATGACTTCAGCTGTCTATCCTGCCCTTCCCCGCACATGTGATAATCATACTCATTTTTCCCAATCTAACCATAGGAAGATTTTTCCAAGGCTATGCTTTTCATCATTTCAAACCACTGGGGCTGCAGTCAGATGGCAGTGAAACTTAAAGTGCCAGAAGGTGCCTTTTTCTATTTGTTTGTTTCATGGTACACTGCACCAGGCAATGACCTGTGGCAACAGTGTCACGCAAAACGGAGACAGGTTCACCCAATCAAAGGGAGGTTTAAAATTAACACAGATCCCTTCATTTCTTCATGCAGGATCGGGGAAGTGCAATTTAATGGGTGTCATAGTCCCCTGATTATCACACTGCAATCACTTTAAAAGAAATAGAAAAAATAGCTTTTGTTAGGGAGATTAGTCCATCTTACTTACATTAAAAGAGAGAGAATTTCCCCTCAGTAGTGTTACAGCCATTATTACTAATTTTATGTTACTGTTCAATTAACTCCAATATTCCTTACAGTATTTATAATATAAAATAATTAAAGTTAGTGATGTATGGTTTCAATTTACTCCACAAAGTGAGCACTTAAATCATTTATCTTAGTTTACCTGTAATGTAGTGGGGATGAGGGGGAGTGAGCAGGAAAGGGGTTGTTTTGTTTTTTCTAAGTCACAACATCATGGTACATTTGCCTTTATTTTGATGTGCTTGATTAAATCAATACTTCATTAAAAGATTTTCAGAAAATGTTAAGACTATGTCAAGCACCTGGGGGGCAGTTCCTGTACTCAGGCCAGTCTCTAATGTTATATAATAATTTCTATACTATACCATTTAATATAGCAAGTTCATGAAATGAAAGTGATGAAGACATGCAAGCCATGGAAATAAGTAGGGTAGGACATGGGAGGTTACTCCACTGGTGTAAGGCTGAGAGGAAATAGTGAATTCTCATGTCTCACCTTTCAATGAAACTTCTGGCAAGAGGTACCATAACAGGTGGATTGCTTTACCCCTTTTATCGTTGTCACCCTCAGTGGACTACGGGTCATATCCTGAAAAGTCAATGGGAATTTTGAACAAGGGCCACTGGATTTGGTTTGGACTTCCTCTGTTCTAATATTCCAAGTCTCTTAATAAATACAGGTCACTCCCAAACCACCAGAATGACTTTCATTAAGGTGATCCATAATCAATGAGATACCAATAGATAGAATATAAATATTATTTGTAGCTTTCCCAAATTGTGACATACAGGTGTAGATACCCATACATAGGTAGGCAATTGGGATACAGAGGAACTGTCTAGAAGCACAGTCACCTGCTTAAGAAATATTAACTAAGAACAACATACATCCACTATGTCTATACATACAGTTTAAATTTGTTCCAATGTAAATGTTTGATTATAACCATATTATTACCTGATTTAAAACATATTTCTGTCTGTTCTACAAAAACAAGCATTCACCATAACAATAATTCTCAGCACTTACATAGCACTTTCAATTTTCAAAGTGTTGTATAAATGTTAACTAAGTAATCTTCACTGCATTCCTAAGAGGTAGATAAGTATTATCATTCCCATCTTGCACATAGGGATGCAGATATAGGAGAGTAATTTGAGAACTAGGCCATACATTCAATCATTATGAGACCTATCAGAGATCGGATTAGAAGTTGGGATATCCTAGTCCTTAACTCAGTCCAGTGTTTAAAGTTGACCCACCAGTAAAGATCAATGATTTCTAAGTAAACGTATTGAGTATAGCTGTTCATTGTGGTTATATATAAAGCTCTGCTTTGCCTAATGATCTACCTTATAAACCCATGTAGCTATTATTAATGGGGTAAATAAGATAATTTAGGCTTGACTACCTTTACTTTACCAGTCCCGTCTCCAGGAGTTTTCAGAACTAAAACTAAATAAGGTATTAATTAGATAAGCATACTAATTCTACACTCAAATTCATGCTCATTTTTCTCGTGTCAAAAATGGCTAGCCATGATGAGGGCAACAACAGTTACATATCCATACACATGCTCTTTTACAACAAAAATGATCGGAATTTAGACTATGAGATATAATTCTCCTTCTTTAACAATAAGGGCATTTACATACGTAAGGGCTCACTCCTACAGTCTTTCCTTTGGCAAATGATTCTCATCTACATTAACCTACCAGAAAAGTGCCAAGGGATCTTAGTGTAAATGGGAATCTGGTACATGGGCGAAATTCCCATTGAAGTCAAAGTAAAGACTGTATATCTGGGCCATAAAAGTATACTAAAGAGCGTGCATTGCTTTCCATAGTGAGAAGTGTTGTACAATACATCTCCCAGGTTTTTAAAAACATTATAAAAGTATATCACCAGAAACTTAGAAAAAACTAATTATTCTTTTATCTACAGAAGATATTCAAAGTAATTCAGCAGAGGCAAATGTTGTATGATCAATAAACAGGTTTCTTGTCTTTCATACTTGTGTCCTCATGAATCTTAACCAAAAGAAATAATAATAAGTGACAGATATGGTTTATAGTACTTTTAAATAAGCAAGTGAGCCTCCTAAAGCTACAAGCAACATTCTCTGGATATCAAAAATAATAACTGGTTTTGCAGCAGTGCAGCATGGAAACACAAGGGTATAAGATATACTGTACTTTAAGCTCTGTTTGATGAATCTGAGCACAGTTCCTGGGGGATAGATTACTTTAAACCATGCTCTTTTACTTTCTAATCCTGACTTGATTTGATTTGTACTTTAATACAGCTGCCTGGCAATTCAACAGCAAATAGAGACTATTTATGTAATCATATTGTAAGTAGTGGGACAAGAAGAAACTCTCTAGAACCTTTTTGGAAAATAGTTTGTTGTACTTTTTATTTATTGAACAGCAGGGCTTCGGGCTTTTCAGTGCTCATTATAATTGGTTTTCTGCTTGAACTTTCAAAAACTGTCATGTCAATACTCAAACAGAATTTTTTTGCTTACTATATGGCTGTGGGCTCTATTTTCTCATGTGCTACTTGACAAAGTTCTTGTAATATCTTAGAGGCAAGTTCTAGAGTTTTAGTTGCTATTTAAGAAACTGGAAGTCAGAGTTATTTTATCTTCTGTATTGTTCAGGTTTACCTTCCCACAGTCCTCTACGCCAATATATTGTGATTTAATATACTAAAAGGAAGTTGTCAGTTTGTTTCTTTCCAAGTCTCACCTTTCTATGAGTTGCGGTATTCCAGTGTTGAAGTTTTTGCCATTAAAATAAATATATGGCTCACTACTGAATTTATAACTTCAAGGATTTATACATTTTGGAAGTAAAATGAGTTGAATCTACAGTAAATTGTACAGAGTTCCATGTGACATCAATTAAAGGTCTATTTGCTAGTTTTAAATATTATCTTCAGGCTCCCTAAAATTTTTATTACGTAGTGTCCAAAGTTGGCTTTCTACTATCACATTCTGTCTGACAATTTCTCTAGCTGTGTTAAAGAGCAAACCAAAGCAACCTGAAATCTAGCTGCCGTTACATTTGATTCAAGTGAAATATGGCTGTATTGGTGCTACATTATCAAAATTCAATCCTGTCCTTATCCCATTTTTAGAAACATTAATATTTATGTTTCCAAAGAACTTTGCCCTGCCAAGTTCATTTTCTGACTAAAGACAGATCAGTTGTGTATTATATACTGTAGGATTCTTTGTAATAATTTTCTGTGTGGTTAGAACGCAGATATATAGAGAATGGAAAATTAATACCAGAATTTAGCGTTCTGCATTGTATTTATTTTATTTTTTATCCTTCATGCTCCTACCGCCATAGAACAAACTCCATCTAAGAACTGTAGGAGAGTATGTTCCACTACATTCCATTATGTGAATATTCGTAACCTGAGGTTAAAGATGCACTACTAAAAAGATTACATGGAGACCTTGAATAAAATGTTGATTACTTTAATACCTTAAAGACTGAGGAATATTCATATTTGCAGTATAACTACATGGTTTAGTTATGTTTTATTAACTTGGCAAACCACTGAGTATGTTCTATAATTAAAATATGAACAATTTGAAAATTCTTTTCCTTTTAATACTGATATTGTTACCTTAAAAAATCCATGAATAATAAACTGATATAAAATATCTTTTTTCTAACAGCTATAGATGATGGTTATTTTAGGATTAGTATTCTTCTGGTAAGTTTTGTGGATATAGACTTAAAACTAGTTAAACTCATATTTTCTATATATGTTGTACAGTATATATTTGTGGGATCTACTAAAGATGCAGTGCTTCACAAGACAATCTTAATTTGAATGAAAGATGATGTAAGGAAATGTATACACAATTAAGAATATGTATAATTGAAAATCAGTTTGCATGGTCAATGGTGACTAGTCATAAATATTACTGTTGTGAAAACATAGCAAGCAGCAAATTGCTAACACAGTGATAGCTTTTTATATAAGTAGTATTAACTAAGAAATGCTGGTTCTTAATGAAATGTTAGTTCTTACTAAATCCTTTATGTCATAAATGAAGCAGGGTGAAAACATATGTTGAAAACTGTTCTAAAAATCCTATTGCTGAATTTAATATTACTAATCCAAGAAAACAGACAATGAAAGATTTCTGGGGTTTTTAAGGGAAGCCTGTGTAATAAAGGTATAATTTAAACCTTAGAACTTCAGTGAACAGAAAAGAAAAAAATCATATAACAAACAGTGCTTACTTCAAACAATAATAGGGTATGGAGCATTTATAGGAATCTATTATTTACTTAAAATATTTAACTAGGATGGATGTGTATACAGATGTAATTTTGTGTGTATGCATGTTTAACCACAGTTTGACACAGACTGATCCTTGAAAAACAGGCGAGGAATTTTGTAGCACAATTGTAATGACCAATAAACTCACCTAAGAACAGGAAATGCTTTAGCTAAAACCCTAGTGAAGTGTCCCTTATCTTCAAAAAGCTTCATTTTTAAACTAGTACACTTTTTATATTAAAAGATATTCAACAGAGAATTGTATCTATAGAATTCTTATTTACCTTTTCCTTTGTTTTTCATTAACCTATGTTCCTTTAAACCTGACTTATGAAAACTTAAAATTGTAATTGATGATGTTTTTTACTCTCCTCTGTTTCCCCAACTCAACAAACTAACTGAAAATATGGGTTGCAAATCATATTAAATGTGTTAAATTATTATTTTTCTTTTAATAAACTCATTCAAAGATAGGATAGGGTCAAAAGTGGGACAGAATCATGAAAAAGTATAAATCAGCCCAAGTCATGAGACATTCACTGAAAAGAGAAGGTATATAGGTTTCTGTGGCTTTTGGTTCCCAAAACTATATCAAGGCTACTCTTTTAGTCAACTTGGAAATTTATATACTATACACTAACCCTCCTTTAATATCCCCTCTCTCTCTCTCTCTCTTTCCTCTGGGCATTTATTGCTGTTCTTTCTAGTTCAGTAACCAGTGAGCAGAAGGTTCATTAAAACTAATTGAATCGGAAACTTGTCTGCCCTGGGAAATGTTAACTCTTTGTTGTTATCTCTAGGAAATTCCTTTTGTTATGTTCCTTTGAATTAAATTATTGGACTTTAATGTAACAAATAGCACCTTGAAAAATATTTTCACTTCAGATTGTCTAGATACCAACTTTAGGAAGTCCTGTAATTCTGATTTTTACAGCAGATAGAATATTGCTATGTGAGCAAATTTTAGCACAGTTTCCACAAACAGTAAGGATGCTATCATGTTAACTCTTGGAGTTCTTGATACCATTTATATTGGCTGGAAATAAAAAGAATGCAGTAGGCTTCCATTATAGCTCATTCTAAACTGGTAAAATAGATAATACAACTGCAGGTTAGAGAATCATTACTGGTTTAATAGAAATTACCAGGGAACAGTAAACCCCCCGTTTTTATATTAAATATGACTGACTAAATGTCAAAATGAAAAGATTAAAATGATTAGTCTGAATAGTATAGTGAACCTTATGTTAACTCTCTATTTTTAATCATCATTAACAGTGCTTATAAAATAGATTTTAAAAAGGGTTTAGGACACTGTTTTGTGCAACTATTTGCAACTTGAAAATATCGATGAAATAAAACACTTGATAATAGTCACAGTGGTAGATTTTTGACAGCTTGAAAAATCAATTGAAAATAACAGGCAACCCACTGTTGCTAATAAAAGTAAATATTTATGACTGATTTGACTGAGCTTCAATACCAGTCAATCACTTTCTAAAGGATCTTTGCAATTCATTAACCTCTTTTTACTGGTCTTGTCCCTGTTGGTATTAGCCATTAAAAAGAGAATAAGGGAGGGGGGGTTGATTTTTCTGTTCTCATCATTCATAGCTTATTTGCTCATTCCCTCCATTCCCATACATTGCTGCTAAATTGATTGTCTGTTTAGTCATATGAATGATAAAGTAGCTCTGCCAGGAAGATTGAAAGCATCCATTAATTTCTGAAGTAGGTGGGTTTCCCTGATTCAGCTGCAACCTAAACTACTTCACACAGTTTCCTGGTTCATCAGTACCTAAATTCAGACCATAGTGTACTGCTAGTATAAACATCACACTTCCCTTTACAAACTTTTGTGTGTAAAAACACCAGGGAAAATAATCTTTTAAACACTTCTTGGCATCAGTGTAATATTCTTATTCTGTATAATACAGGATGCAAACACAAATATTTGCTGTTTTGATTTTTATTTTTAATCACTTAAAATCTACTAGTCACACATTTTAAGTGTTTGATTTCTAAAAAATTATAATGTGTGGTAGAATATTAGAGTATCAGCACATACACAGTTGATCCATTGAATAATGTAAAATGATGTAACGTCTGATTTATTTGGTTATTAAATCTTATGTGGAGTTGAGCGCAGTTTTTAAGATTTTTACTGATGAACTGTGGTGAAATGAAAGACAAATATTTCAAAAGGTATGAGTTTCTTTACTCTAGTATTCTCTGCACTGTAAGAGGAACTTTATGGTGTTTTATTTGCCTTGTGTATTTATTTTGTTAGTGAATAACAGGTTGAAGAAACACGCAAGACCCGTACAATACATCAGGGCATCTAAATTTAAGTCACTTCTAGGCAGCCTTATATTATATATCTTCAAAGACAAATTTTCACTTTTTAACTCTTTAATTGCCATAACTGATGTACCATCCAGGACAAGATGATGTAGGCTATGTATCCAAGCCAGTTTTTCGGCCTGATATACATGACAGTAATTCTCAAAGACTATCAGAAAATCCAAGAGTTGCTTTAACAAACTACACCTCTACCCCGATATAACACAACCCGATATAACATGAATTCGGATATAACGCGGTAAAACAGCGCTCCAGGGAGGCGGGGCTGCGTGCTCCAGCGGATCAAAGCAAGTTCAATATAACGCAGTTTCACCTATAACACGGTAAGATTTTTTTGACTCCCGAGGACAGCGTTATATTGGGATAGAGGTGTAGCTGTAGGTCTGGAACACCGCTCTTTCCCTGGACCCACAGATTCAAATTTCCAGAGGATATACTCCACCCTCAGTCCTTCCAGAGAGATACACAATACATCCACAATTGTAGGTGAAGTTATACCAGCAATGAATTTGACTCACAGTGTTTTAAGGGTTGCACTGTGGTATGCACTGGTGAACACATGGATCTATATCTTTTACTCTCACATAAACAGTTGTGAGAGGGGGAAAATTTACCTGCAAATTTCTATTATTTTTAGCTTCTTGCTGCTTTGCTTGGTAATCCTTTGAGGAAAATAAACTGAATGCAGAGGATGTTGCTTCTAGAACTCATAATGGATGGATGTCCCTGGAAAAATACAATGAAGTCCCTAGAGATCTCCTCTCCAGCACAAAGCAGCATACAATTCCATGAACTTTATTTTATTTGTAAGCTTTTCTATTATGCTTATCACAGTAGCACTTAAGCACTTCAGAAACCATGAATTTACCCTGTGAGGTAGGGAAGTGTGGAATTGATGAGCAGATAATATAAGTAAATTGCACAAAATCAAAGTCATACAGAACCCAGATCACCCAAGTTCAGTGCCTTTACTGCAATACCATTCTTTACCTCTATGCACTTTACTTTCAGCAGGTCAGAGAAGGAAATCTGCCAGAGAGAACATCTGTTAATGATTCATCCAGGCCATTTTTCCTGTTTCTACTCAGGCTTTAACTCAACCATCTTAACACATGTCAAAATCTATACACCCTTGTCTACACTAGACTTACATTAGCTAAGCCCATCTAACAACACTCCTTTAAATCCTTGTCTAGACAAAACCAGAGAGAGGCTGGAAGTGGCTAAAGTGTGGGGCCTGGGAGAGGCGGATTTATCATGAAACACAGGGCCCCCAATGACGTGGCACCCCCAAATGCAGGACAAATCTCATCTGACAACCTGCCCCCGAGTCCCGGCCAGTGGCGCAGCAGGGCTCAGGCAAACAGATTGCCTGCATGCCATAGCTGGTGGCCCCACGCTGCTCCCGGAAGCGGCTGGCTGCTGGCACGTCTCTGCATGCCCCTGGTGGAGGGGAGGCAGCTCCGTGCGCTGCCCCCACCCCAGGCAGCGCACAGAGACCTGCTGCCCCGCAAGGGATGCAGAGAGACATACCAGCAGCAATGCAGCAGGGCTAAGTCGGCTCCCTGCCTGCACTGCCTGCCTCCCTCCCTCCACGCCACTCCCGGAAGTGGCCGGGATGTCCCTGCGGCCCCTGGGGGGGGAGGGGGTGTCTCTGCATGTTGCCCCCACCCCAAGCACTGACTCCGCAGCTCCCATTGGCTGGGAACTGTGGCCAATGGGAGCTGCAGGGCAGTGCCTGTGGGCAGCAGTGCACAGACACCTCCTGGGCCCCTCCATCCGCCTACAAACCCGTACCAGAGGGGTGTGCTGGTCGCTTTGGGAGCCGTGCCTCCCAAAGTAGGTCTGTAATTGAGTGACCTCCCCGTCACCTCCCTAAAAGTCGCAATTCTCCAACAAAAAAACTTCAAAAACAGACTCCAACGAGAAACTGCAGAACTGGAATTAATTTGCAAATTGGACACCATTAAATTAGGCTTGAATAAAGAATGGGAGTGGATGGATCATTACACAAAGTAAAAACTATTTCCCCATGCTAATTTTTCCCCTACTGTTATTCACACCTTCTTGTCAACTGTTGGAAATGGGCCATCCTGATTATCACTACAAAAGTTTTTTTTTCTCCTGCTGATAATAGCCCACCTTAATTGATTAGTCTCGTTAGAGTTGGTATGGCAACACCCATTTTTTCATTTTCTCTGTGTATACATATCTTCCTACTGTATTTTCCACTGCATGCATCCGATGAAGTGGGTTTTAGTCCACGAAAGCTTATGCCCAAATAAATTTGTTAGTCTCTAAGGTGCCACAAGTACTCGTGTTCTTTTTGCTGATACAGACTAACAGGGCTACCACTCTGAAATCTATAGCCATAGTTTTATATGGCTTTGTTCCTCTACATCCCAAAACAGTGGAGGAGAGATTACTGGAATTATGATGTAACAAAGAGTCCTGTGGCACCTTATAGACTAACAGATGTATTGGAGCATAAGCTTTCATGGGTGAATTGTTGCTTTTTACAGATCCAGACTAACACGGTTACCCCTCTGATACTGGAATTATGATGTTACCTTATTTCATGAGTTGGCACCTAAGAGCCAAAGTCACCCCTGCTGAGTGTAAATGCATCTCCACTGAAATCAAAAGAGATATGCCAAGAGAGTTCGGTTTAATTTAGCCCTAAATTTAAAGCCCATTGTAAGACTCTAATAAAACATCACATTGAATAAGTGACAATGAGAAATTCCCTGAAATAAAAGTTTAAAATAATTAAAATTACCTGGTAGGTAGCAATTATTTTCCATTTATAAAACATGTCTCTTACTGCATCTTAGAAAGACGTACAGAAGTTTTAAACAAAAGGGAACATGAACTTAAATAACATTCCCAAACATTCTCAACAATTACATTAAAAAAAAAAAGTCATCACCCTATCAGGCAAAAATCTGTGTAACCTAATGAGCTGTGCACCATGCCCTTGAGCGTCAACTCTCAGGCTGTATCATAATAACTAGAAAGACCAATTCCAGAATGGAGGGTTCCTCCATTGAAAATGTCCTGCCAGAAGACCCCAGACATTTATATCTAGGGAATGCTAGGTGAGTACCCTCAGCTAAGGAGAAAGCCCATTTAAAAGCTTTTTGTGTGTTTGAAAGTCAGCTAGTCAGGGACAAGAAACAGTACCATATGATTTACATGACAAATCACACACCATAACAAATTTTCAGGCCAATAGTCATGATAAATGTTTCACAAGCAATACTTAGGCTGAAATATGTTATAAACCACATAAGCCATTCATTGAATAATTCGGAATAAATAATAAATGATTAATAATAAATTAATAGAAACAGAAGTTTATCTGGGGCTAATCCATGAATAGAAGAGGAAGATATATTTGTCAAATAAATGGTTCACTTCAAGTAGATCATCCAACTCTAATCAACACCTTGAATTGCTCCTGGTAGTGAATAAGGAACTAGTAGAGTCTCTGGAAGACTGGTATAGTATGCTCTCTTCAGCCTGCAGCACTAAATAATCAGATTGCCACATTCTGCACCAAATGACGTTTGAGTGGTTTTCTGGCATAGCCCCATGTACAGCACATTATAATAAACCAGTCTGGAGGTGACAAAGGCATGGAGGTTTGTGGCAAGGTACACGTCTGAAAGAAATTATTATACAGTATTGTGCTAAGCATGCATGTAAAGAGCATCCAGACCAGTGAAGAACCTGAGTTAGAGCTTCATACCTACAATAGGCTAAAATTCAATATTTTTAGTTCATGAGAAATTTTGGCATTTTTAAATTTGATTTCATTATGCATTGGAACAAAACCAAATTTTTCAAAGTTTCTTGAGAACCAGAAATCCTGAAAAAAAAATGATTTCAGAAACACCAAAACACAATTTCCAAAACAAAATTTGGTCCCTGGGACATAGTCAAGAATGCCAATGTCAAGCAGCTCTGCCATGCAGATTGCCCCAGGACCCCGTCTTCCCAGGCTAGCTGGCTCCCTTGGCTACCTGACCTGAAAGCTGTCTTCCATCTATATAGTGATGCCACAATTCAAAATGGAATCCATAGCAGCCTTACTTACCTACCTACTACAGAACATAACTCTGTGGAACCCTGAACCATAACACCCTTGGTATTGATGAGCTACTGCCACCATCATCCTTGGAGATTTCTCTGAAAGTTGCCATCCAAAAGCAATCCCATCCAGTCTTCCAAGCTCCACAGACTAACAAACCTTGTGGTCAATGGTAGCTGCATAGAATCATAGAACTGGAAGGGACCTCGAGAGGTCATCTAGTCCAGTTCCCTGCACTCAAGGCAGGACTAAGTATTATCTAGACCTCCCTGACAGCTGTTTGTCCAACTTGCTTTTAAAAATCCCCAATGATGGAGATTCCACAACTTTCCTAGGCAATTTATTCCAGTGCTTAACCACTCTGAGTTAGGAAGTTTTTCCTAATGTCCAACCTAAATCGCCCTTGCTGCAATTTAAGCCCATTGCTTCTTGTCCTATCCTCAGAGGTTAAGAAGAACAATTTTTCTCCCTCCTCCTTGTAACAACCTTTATGTAATTGAAATCAGTTATGTCCCCTCTCAGTCTTCTCTTCTCCAGACTAAACAAACCCAATTTTTTCAATCTTCCCTCATAGGTCATGTTTTCTAGACCTTTAATTATTTGTGTTGCTCTTCCTTGGACTTTCTACAAATTTCTCTCTCTCCTGAAATGTGGCACCCAGAACCGGACTACAATACTCCAGTTGAGGCCTAATCAGCGTGAAGTAGAGTGAAAGAATTACTTCTCATGTCTTGCTTACAGTACTCCTGCTAATACATCCCAGAATGATGTTTGCTCTTTTTTGCAACAGTGTTACACTGCTGACTCATATTTAGTTTGTGATCCACTATGATCCCCAGTTCCCTTTCCGCAGTACTCCTTCCTAGGCAGTCATTTCCCATTTTGTACGTGTGCAACTGATTGTTCCTTCCTAAGTGAAGTACTTTGCATTTGTCCTTATTGAATTTCATCCTATTTACTTCAGATCATTTCTCCAGTTTGTCCAGATCATTTTGAATTTTAATCCTGTCTTCCAAAGCACTTGCAACCCCTCTCTGCTTGGTATCATCCGCAAACTTTATAAGTATACTCTCTATGCCATTATCTAAATCATTGATGAAGATATTGAACAGAACCAGCCTCAGAATCGATCCCTGCAGGACCCCACTCGTTATGCCCTTCCAGCATGACTGAACTACTGATAACTATTCTCTGGGAACAATTTTCCAACCAGTTATGCACCCATCTTATAGTAGCTCCATCTAGGTTGTATTTCCCTAGTTTGTTTCTGAGAAGTTCATGTGAGACAGTATCAAAAGCCTTACTAAAGTCAAGATATACCACATCTACTGCTTCCCCCAATCCACAAGGCTTTTTACCCTGACAAAGAAAGCTAACAGGTTGGTTTGACACGATTTGTTCTTGACAAATCCATGCTGTTATTTATCTTATTATCTTCTAGGTGTTTGCAAATTGATTGCTTAATTATTTGCTCCATTATCTTTCCGGGTACAGAAGTTAAGCTGACTGGTCTGTAATTCCCCGGGGGTTATCCTTATTTCCCTTTTTATAGATGGGCACTATATTTGCCCTTTTCCAGTCTTCTGGAATGTCTCCCATCTTCCATGACATTTCAGTGATAATAGCTAATGGCTCAGAAATCTCCTCAGTTAGCTCCTTGAGTATTCTAGGATGCATTTCATCAGGCCCTGGTGATTTGAAGACATCTAACTTGTCTAAGTAATTTTTGACTTGTTTTTTCCCCTATTTTAGACTCTGAGCTAACCTCATTTTCACTGGCATTCATTATGTTAGACATCCAATCGCCACAAACCTTCTTGGTGAAAACCGAAACAAAGAAGTTATTAAGCACCTCTCCCATTTCCACATTTTCTGTTATTGTCTTTCCCCCCTCATTAACGGGCTACTCTATCCTTGGTCTTCCTCTTGCTTCTCATGCATTTGTAGAATGTTTTCTTGTTTCCTTTTATGTCCCTAGCAAGTTTGATCTCATTTTGTGCCTTGGCTTTTCTAATTTAGTCCCTACATTCTTGTGTTATTTCTTTATATTCATCCTTCATAATTTGACTGAATTTCCATTTTTCTGTAGGACTCTTTTTTGAGTTTTAGATCATTGAAGATCTCCTGGTTAAACCAGGGTTGTTAAGCATGGACATCTTAATCTGGCCCATTGCTAGTAGACCATCAGCAAACTCAACCAGTGTAATATCGGTACTCTACCCAGGCCTAATACAAGGTTTACAAGGTTCAGGAATATCTGAAGATTCTATATCACTCCAAATTTGCTATGCCACCACCTTTTCCTTACCCTTGGTCAAAAATCAAATTTGAGACAGGGTAATAGATAGCAAGATAGTCAACACCAAGACTACTTCTGAACCAAAGGTCTAACTGCTCATTTGAAGGAATCTGACATCCTGTCCTCACCTTAAAAATTATCTGTAAATATTTGTTTTTACAGCCTTTTTCCTCTGTATGATATAGAAAAACACCTGAAAGCTTTTTTTAAGATTTATTTTGTGCTTGTTTTTACCACAGAAATATCAGGAATAGCTCGTCTGACCTTTCTCGGTTAGGCTGAAGAACTTCTAGGTCGTCTCAGGAACATTTAGGTGTGAGATCTAACATCTTAACCGAAAGGATGAGGATGGGAATTTTTAACAAACGCTTCCTTTCTGCAAACTTAACACTTTAACTTTAGTCACTAGTTAACATAGGGGTGGCCAGCCTGGGGCTCTGGAGCCACATGCAGCTCTTCAGAAGTTAATATGCAGCTCCTTGTATAGCACCGACTCTGGGGCTGGAGCTACAGGCGCCAACTTTCCAGTGTGCCGGCTCACTGCTCAACACCTGGCTCTGTCCCCACTCCACCCCTTCCCGCCCCCTCCTTCCCCCCGAGCCTGCCATGCCCTCGCTCTTCTCTCCCAGAGCCTCCTACACGCCACGAAACAGCTGATCAGGAGGTGCGGGGAGGAAGGGGGAGGCGCTGATCGGCAGGGTTGCTGGTGGGGGGGAGGCGCTGGGAGCTGAAAGGGGGCTGCTGACATATTACTGTGGCTCTTTGGCAATGTACATTAGTAAATTCTGGCTCCTTCTCAGGGTCAGCTTGGCCACCCCTGAGTTAACAAAGCAAAACATACGCTTTCAAAACATAACCAAGTATTTCAACAGAAAATAGCAACAAAAGTACTGCATCCATTAAATAGGCAAAATAAAAAACTCTCATTAAAGTGCTCTTAACTGTATATAGTATATATGACGTAATCGCTTTTCAAAAAGTATGGTATTAAGTCAGTGTGTTTTAAAAATAATATCATGTGTAGTATGTGGGAGATACGTTATGCAAAGTAAGAGCAGTCTTAAGCAATATACAGCAAGAAAACTTGGCCTTTTTTTATAACAGAAAAGTTAATACAAGAGAGGTGACACCAGTTGGGGCTGGGTAAGAAAATTAACAAGGGTCCAGTGCCATGAAATTAAATGTGAAGTCATTGCAACCCATACGGCATTGAAGAAGTTTGTTTCCTCTCCTCAAATATTATTCCAAGACAATGCAAGATCGGGAAAGCCCCAGACTTTTACTGCTGTTTGCACCTGGGGGACATGTACACGTGCAGATGTTATGTCTTAAGACAGAGTTGCTGGCGTGTGGGTTCACTCTCTGGGAACGGTGTCAAAATTGCACATGGCTGAAACGCTGGGACATTAGTGAGGTAAAAACTGCCTATGTTGGTGATAACAAATATTGTGAGGTGACTGAAAAGGACCTCTTCTGGTATGGACCCCGGGCATGTTATTTTAATTGTCCTGTGTTCTGGTTCACATAATATACAAAGATTTTTATATTTTGTCCCAGTTTTTTCTAATGTAATTAAAATGAAAGCAAAGTTAAAATTACAAAAGGATGCTTTAAAGTCAGAGCAAGCTTATAATATGAGATTACACCCTGGTGGGCTATACCATAGAAGGTGAACTTGTACTCCCAGGTTCGTACTTTGAGCCTAATATTAATCCTAGTTCAAATCATTACAACTACTGTGGTCATGAGAATGTGTTCCTGGGTAGCAAACTTAAACAAAGCACAGAAAAATGGGGATATAATGCAAATAAAACAAATGCTAATATAAAAATGAAAAACAAAAGCAGTGGAATGTAGGCCTGGCTTGACATGAGTAATTGTACAAGGGGAAGCCCTCATTTCTTGGGAGACAGGATTAGGGAGGTAAATGGATCAACAGGCTGTAAACAGAATGTCTATACTAGAACTACGATAAGGGGGAACACCCAGAGAACCATTTACAAATGGTTAAAATAAGCCTGGAATCTAAAATGAGGTAAAGAGTAAGTCATGCATGAACATTGCATGCTGATTAGGGATTGGTTCCTACAATGTGACCAAGCCAATCCCAAAACGTGTGATGCAATGTATAGCAAATGCAAAGTCATGTGTAAATGTATGTAAAGGAGGAGGTTTGTTTTGTAACTTTGGATGTGTGGTATGCCCTACCTCACCTCCTACGCTTGAGCCTGATTAATTCAGCATAATTTTAATGTATACCAAATAAAGGAACTTGAGTTACAAGACTGGAGTCAAACTGAGTTCTTGGGGAACCAAGTGGAAGTAGTCTTGGGGGAACCCCAACAAACTGTTTTAAACAGTGACTAAAAATCCCTTTTTCCTTCAATTGCTTAACTTTCCTTTGCTTAGCTCTTTCTATGTCATCTTTACACTAGTTAACCAGTCGTCATAAACCAGGTCTGAATTTCTAATGTTAAAAAAAAAAAGAACAAGCAAAAATAAAGAACAAGAACTTCAAAACTTTCAGGACTTCTTTGATTATATATTATCTATATAAATTATTATAAAGAAGCAAAAAGTGCACAAGCCTGATATTTTTCACTCTATGGTTTGATTTCACAAACTACAAGGGTCCAATTCACAGGGAGTACCAGGACTCCACCATAATGTTTCTGTGGTCAATATTCAGCCAAAGCAGACACAGAGCCTTTGCCCTCCTCCCCAAGATATGGATCTGCTTCCATGACAGTTTGAATCCAAGCAATCTCTTTGGGAAAAATGTGTTACATCAGGAAACTCTGAACAGTGTCAGGCAATGGCAATCCAGATTCAGTAAGCTGTCTGCAGCTCAGCACAGTTCCAGAGGGACAGAGTTTAACAAACACTGTGGCATAATCTATACACTTTATGCCTCTGTTTGGCTTAGAACATGACTGTCACTACAGCTTTCCATCCCATATCTTTGGTCTTTTCAGGTCATCTATATACCATAGTGACCTGGAAGGACAGTGCATGAGAACAGGACATTTAGGCTCTATTTATCCCTTCCAAAAAAAGTTCTGTTGACTGCAAGTTCTTAACTTGATTTCTGTATAGATAAACACAGTACATATTGGCAGGTGTCAATGACAGATATTCAGTGTGGTAATATTTTTTCCAGCAGACTCTTTAATCAGATGGTACAATGCATAATAATGACATTTCAAAAAGTATGAAATACAATGAAAAATATAACATTAGAATAGAGGAGCGTAATTTTTGCAGAGTTCATAATTAACAACAAACATGTCTAGTCCACAAAAAAGCTGCTATAAAACACTAAACTTATTTTTTACTTTTAGGTTTATAAAATAGCATAATTAAAAATCATATACATTTTCACCTTTACTGATCAGGTGCAGAGGAGTTCCAAACAATGTGACCTATATTTGTTCAGCACCATGGAAACCATTTCACTCTATTATCCAAGCACTATTTACATAAAACCAAGGGGGGAAAGGTAAGAGAAAATAAAGTGGCACAGGCAGAAATAACAAAAATAGCATTCATAGTGGAAAGGTGGACAGGAAACCAAGAGGACTTTAATGAAATTTACTTTCACTGAGGGTATCAGTTCATGAGTTAGCTGAATATATCAAAATGGGATTAAAAAAGACAAGTCATATCTATGTAAAGTAAGATCTCTCTTCCTGCAATGGCACTTGTATACATTCAAATGCATTTTATCAGAGTAATGAATCTTACTTAAAAAATAAGGCAACTTGGCCAATGAAGTGGAATGGTACAACAGGCAGCATTTTGATAATTATATTATAGCAGGTAGTCAGTCAGTTTGAAAAGGAAGATGTGCTCAACCCTGGACACAAAATGTTCTGTTTATGTGGTAAACAGAGTTCTTGATAATCATGTTAGTTAACAAAATTAAAATTGTTTGATCAATATGAATTTTTATCTTGCTAATAGAGTTATACCTATCACTGGCAACAATTCTCTCTATAGAAAACATGGAGCATTGAAAACATTTTGTTGTTAAAATTTCTTCTTGTTATGACCTTGTCAACATTTTCTCTAAATGTTTATTCCCTTTATGGAGAAAAAAGAAAAAAAATGTCCAGGATTTCTATGTCAAAGAATTAAGAAACACAGATACACTGTGACCTTAGAATAAAAACTGAATTTAGCATAAACACTTCCCTATTTGTCAAGCTCATGCAATTGCAGAAACCACATACTCGGTAAAGAAAAAAAACCAAAACTGCCTCATCCAGTTTTTCTGCCTTGAGGCTGAATCAGATACACCTCAGTTTCAATTGTAAGCCTCTCCCAAGATGTGAACTCTTACCAGTGACATCAGCAACCTTGTTTAGGGCAAGTACATTTTCAAAGAATGAGAGTTTAAATCTAATAACATCGCAAACAATTTACAGTTTGAGTGTGGAGAATTGAATGCTTAATAGCATTTAATTAAGGATCCTTTTTTGATGCATTTTTGAGATGTGTAAGGCACTAAGCACCCTTAAATCCCATTGCAACCAAATGTAGCTTAGGGCATTCAACAACTCACAGGATTGGGCTCTTATTGATTTGACAAAGGGCAGGAAGTGCCTGTTATCTGAGGGTCTCAAAGTGCTTTTCAAAAGTGGGTATTAATTAATTCTATCTTAAAGATAGAGAAACAGAGACACAGAGAGGTTAAAAGATTTCCCTATTTTAGTAGAAATAGGCTGAGCTGCCACAGAATTTTGGGACTAGAATTGGAATTTTGCTTTACAAAATACCTTTCAGCGAAAGGGGTTTGGCCATTCCATTGAAGGGTTGCTTCTGAAACACAATGCTTCCAAGTGCAATGTCAAAGCATAGCACACTAGCTGGATTCAAGGAGGCCAGGATTAGAGCAGTGAATAGCCACAGGAATTAGGTATTTCAATCCCAGCCCATCTCTGTGTTTTACAATTGGCCGGAAGCCATACCATCTTATACTATGATCCCTTCTGATCTCACAAGCTAAGCAGGGTCAAGCTGTGAAATTTCTTTGACGGGAGACCTCCCATGGAACATTTACCGAATGGACACTACAGGAAGGGATATTGGAGATTCAACAGCTCGCAGTCCTCTCAATGAGTCAATAGTGAACTAATGCCCTACCTTGTGCCCAGGGGACTCAGAGAAGTTGGACATAGTATCCTTCTCAAATCCTATGCGCTGATCCATCATGGTAATTGAAATTCCCATGGCTTTTTCACAACAGCAATGTGTTTATTTGGGCAATCATATTTCGTGATCATATTTCATTCTGTGCTATCTAATTTCTTCCTTTATTTCAATTGAATATAGAATCTATCATCTTCCTCCTCCTTTTTTCCCCCCCTATCATAAACTGTTGTGTAGCACTGTAGTGTCAATATGCTAAACAGTTGCCAAATCCCATCCCAAGCATAGCTATCTGTTAAATGGTGGGTAAAGTGATCCTATGCATAGCATGTATATCAATTTATTTTTAAAATGATCTGGAATCCTCCAGAATGAAAGGAACAATAGTAACTTAAATTGTTTTCAATGTACAGCAATTTGAAAATTTTACACTTAATACTTTCTATATCATAGCTATGCTTTCCTAGGTAGTGAACCAAAAAAATTACTCCAGTGAGGTATATATGCTCTAAATTCCGGTATTTGTAAATAGTATTAACAAAACCATTCAATATCCAGAAAAGAGTCAATCATTACTTACGACAGCCTTACTAGAAAAGGATTATCTAACCATGGACACTAATCACTGACAATGGACTCCAATGTGCCTCAAAAGAATTCAAGGAATTTGCATGGAAATGGGAGTTTGATCACCACACCTCCTCCCCCAGCATACCAACAGAGTAAAGGTAAATGGCATCAGCTGTGAAAACAGTTGAGAGACTGTTACCTAAGGCTGTTTCTTCTGGGTAAGACCCCTTGTTAGCATTTTTGACACACAGGAATACCCCAGCACAGCGGTGCTAAAACAGTCCACAAAGGCACTGATCGGATGAAGGCCCAAAACCTGCTCTCAATGAGGGGAGACCTGATGCAGTCAGAAGGATGGAGATACTGCCGAGAAGAAAAACCTAACAATCGGAGAAGACAGGAACAGACTGCAGGAGTTCGGCACTCAGGTCATATGAAGTGACTATGCAAAAGTGACACGTGATCTAAGGGAACAGGAGACACTTAAGATCCATCAGACCAGCTCTGTAGAGAGCCTACAGAGATCTTCATAGAACACAGATACAGACAACCATTCAGAGGCCAACCCCACAGGGCTGAAGGAAACTCCACAGAGATAGTTTGCTAGTCTCAGAGACAAGGAGACAAAGATAGGCCACTTCTAGTGCAGTTGCTGTTGAGGAGGACCAAACTATCTCAAAGAATGTGTAACCAGTTGAATCTGTGCCTAAAGGCAAGACTCCAACATGGCTATGCACTAGCAAACTCGGGCCAAAGGGACACAGGCTTGGGAGCTCAATGTTAATTATTTGTTTTTAATATTTACATTAAAATTTTGTAAAACAAAGATGATGCATCGTGATCAGTGGAAATGTAGTCAGAGAGTGAATATTCTCTGGAGCACCTGTTACTGAGGGGATACCAGGAAATCAGGGTTTGTGAGGAGTCAGACTGGAAGCAATGCAGCCACATGGACAGAACAATGCACATGGTTTAATGAAGTTCCATTTGTTCAACCTAACTTGCATTCAGCTTCACTCTGTGCTAATGAAACACAGTCAAATGTAGGAGAACTCAAAACAAAGGACAGCACTGCTGGGAATGTTTTGTTGTCCTAAACTGAAAAAAATATGCTTCTTCAAGCCCTTCAACCAGTCACACTGTGAACAAACAATCACCAAATTTACCTTTTCCATTTGTTTGCTGCCCCAAGCATTCATTCTTTCTGCTTATATGGCAGAGCCATCACTCTATGTAAAGATTTCTGAAGGTTCTCCACAAGGAAGATGAAAAAGAAATGTCATATTGTGAAGGAAACTACATAGGAAGGTTACCACATACTGTACCTTTACCTTCACTCTACTTGAGAAAATGATCATGTGCCATAAAGGTGAGCAGAGAGGAGTGGACTCTCATAGGTTAATTGCAATGCCTTTTAACATACAGGGAATGGTACATGAAATCAGATTCATTCTTGACAACATTTTTTTGTTATAAAAAGGCTTCAGTGGGTATTTTTGAATCACCTTTGAATGTTCCAATCAATAGAAAAAATGAACCACACTTTGTAAACACTGTGATCATATCAATTGGTATTGTATGTGTAATTAAATTGATTTATCAATTGTCTCCGCATATCCGTAATAGCCATCCAACTAAAATATTTTTGGGGTTTAACCAAGTCCCAAAGTCATAAACCTTCCAGCAACATGAAATCATCATCAAAAATTAAGGATACTTATGTGTGGATACGAGCATGTTTCTGAAACCCTTTGCAGAGGTCTTCATAGTTGCAGGCATCATAAAACATCATTTCCATTTACTTGTTCATGGAGAATTTTCAGACACAGATGAACATAATTTGTTGGGGAAGAGTCAACATGGTTTTTGTAAAGGGATATCATCCCTCAGTAAGATACTTGAATTCTTCGAGAGGGGTCAACAAGCATGTGGACAAGGGGAAACCAGTGGATATAGTGTACATAGATTTTCAGAAAGTCTTTTACAAGGTCCCTCACCAAAGGCTCTTAAGCAAAGTAAGCTGTCGTGGGATAGGAGGGAAGGTTCTCTTATGGACTGGTAACTGGTTAAAAGATAGGAAACAAAGGATAGGAATAAATGGTCAGTTTTCGGAATGGAGAGAAGGAAATAGTGGTATACTCCAGGGGTCTGTACTGGGACCAGTCCTATCCAACATATTCATAAATTATCTGGAAAAAGGGGTAAAGAGTGAGGTGGCAAAATTTGCAGATGATACAAAACTACTCAAGATAGTTCAGTCCAAAGCAGACTGCGAAGAGCTACAAAGGGATCTCAGAAAACTGAGTGACTGGGCAACAAAATGGCAGATGAACTTCAATGTTGATAAATGCAAAGTAATGCATATTGGAAAACAACCCCAACCATACATATAAAATGATGGGTTCTAAATTAGGTGATACCACTTGAGGAAATATCATATTGCCTCTCTATAAATCCATGGTATGCCCACATCTTGAATACTGCAGGAAGACGTGGTTGCCCTATCTCAAAGGAGATGTATTGGAATTGGAAAAGGTTCAGAAAAGAGCAACAAAAAATTATTAGGGTTATGAAACAGCTTCTGTATAAGGAGAGATAAATATGATAGGGACTTTTCAGCTTGGAAAAGAGACGACTAAGGAAGGATATGATAGAGGTCTATAAAATCATGACTGATGTGGAGAAAGTAAATAAGGAAGTGTTATATACTCCTTCTAAAAACACAAGAACTAAGGGTCACCAAATGAAATTAATAGGCAGATGTAAAACAAACAAAAAGAAGTATTTCTTCACACAACGCAGTCAACCTGTGGAACTATTTGCCAGAGGATGTTGTGAAGGCCAAGACTATAACAATATTAAAAAAAAGAACTAGATAAGTTCATGGAGGATAGGTCCTTCAATGGTTATTAGCCAAGATGGACAGGGATGGTGTCCCTAGCCTGTGTTTGCCAGAAGCTGGGAATGGGCGACAGGGGATGGATCACTTGATGATTCCCTGCTCTGTTCATTCCCACAGGGGCACTCAGCAATGGCCACTGTGGAAAGACAGGATACTGGGCTAAATGGACCTTTGGTCTAACCCAGTATGGCCCTTATGTGAGGAAGAGTACAAGATTCACCTCTTCAAAATCCCTCTAAAAAGCTCATATAAACAGACAAAGCAAGTATACAATTCACAGACATTATTTGATACCTATGGAGAAAAGCAGGGGAAAAGGAGAATATACATTAAAAATTCTCTTATTTTTGGTTCACAAAACCTTGGATACTTTTTGCTGCTGGTACCTTCCTGACAAAGATTCAAGCGACCAACAAACAGTGGAAAACAACAGGAATCTGAAGAAAATAATTATGTATTGCATGACTCTTGCAGAAATTGCATCAATTTCTGTTCATTACAAACAGGTGCCAGGTGACTGGCATCAGATTCTTGAAGATCAGACAGAAGAAATAGCATCACACAAAGGTATTCAAGCTAGTCTTCTCCATTCATTAGCAATCACCTACTCAAATAAGTTCAGAATATATCAAACCTTTCCAGGGAACCGAGATTTAAACTGCTGCAGAATGCACAAACTGAAAAATAGACATCCAGGTAACTGAATCTTCAATGCTCATTAAACAACTAGATTCTGACACAGGAGCTTATGGACATAAAAGAGAAAGCACATTCACAAGAACCAATCTTTTACTTTCAATACAAGATGTTTTTCTTTTTCACCTTGTCCTTCAATTGATCTGTTCTGAGCAAGCGTTGAAAAATCAGAAGTAGAAGAATCTCTCCCCTACTCGTCTTGCCATGTGTGTCTAAAAAATGTATTAAGAGCCCAATCCTGTAGCACATGCTCAGGCAAATCACTCATTGGATTCGATGGGAGTTTCACCTGAATAGGTGTCTACTGTGTCAGATATTAAAGAGATTAATATACGGTTTGGAGAAGAATGTTAAGAACCTCACTGTTTGGAATTCATTTCCCAGGGACATAAGACCATGCACCATAATTGCTTGAAGGTCTTTCTTCACATCAAACACAATATAGTAGTTTGCATCTGCTTGTGCTTCATGCTAAGAACAAATTCTGCTATGGTCCCCAATAAGAGGATTTAGAGAGGAGTGGCGAAGAGGATTTTGAAGTTATGAGTTATTGAGTTCCAGATCCTCAAAATTCCATCCATTCCTTTATTTTATTTTTATGTGGGAATTCAATGTAATTCAAAACACATTCACCCTGCAAGGTCGGAAGCTATCGTAGAGCAGGCTTTAAGGCTCTAGGTATATGTTTTACTACAAACTACATATTTTTTAACTAACTTTCACATTTCATTTAATACAGTTAGTTTACTACATCCCATTTCAGGTGGTCATTTAAGATCCAAAATGATTCTTCTATCCAGACTGGTCAGGTACCCTACTCATCTGTCAATCCTGATGCACAGAATTGATCTTTAGGGGCCCACTTTTGACCACTTCACTACTCAGCATTATTTAAAAACAAAAACCTCCTTTCATACTTTGACAGTGTGTGGGGCATAGTGATCTGCAAAGCCACTTGGAAGCTGTGAGAAGAAAAATATAATCCATTAAGAATACTATAAATTAGTTGTGGGGCACTTGCTTACACTGCATAATGTAGAAAACAGACATTCAATAATGTGACATAAAATATACTGACAGAGTTGCTCTGCATCTATCATGTATGAAATTGCTTTATTAAAAAATAGTACAGATTAAGTAGCATATAGAGACTATACATTATAATTTGCTTGAGGGCTTATGTGATATTTAACTGCTACAAAATATTATGTGCATATAGTTGTATTAAAATGGGAATCAAGGAAGATATTTCTACACATGTGATGATCTTCTTTATAGATATTAACTGCAATAGTGTGATGTGCTGCTTTCACTTACCACCTCCTGTGCTGCCACCTGCCAGCACAGAGCTTTCTCCCTGCATCTCCCCATTTGTGTACAGAGCTAGCAGCAGGGGCATTGACAACCTGGAGTGATATCAAGCAACTCTCATGGGTGAATGTATCCTGTTGCTCATAGTTACAAGGCTGCAGCCTGAGGATAAGGCCTTGTCTATATAGTGTAGAGACCATAAACATTTAGATTTTATTAATTTATAGGCATTTCTATGGAAGTCATCACTTGTCAAGCACCCACGGCTATTGCTTGTATTCAAAGGGACTCACTATCAAACCTTCACTAAAAACTGCTAACAAATTATCTAATCTAAGCACTAAAGATGGCTCTGGGGAAAGCCCAGAGCATCTCCTGATCAGTCAGCTGGTCTCAGTTACAAGGGCAGAGTACCATGCCCTCTTTTATAGTCTTGCCCAGAAACAGTTCACAGACGCTGAGTGGAGTGGTGACGGGGGGTAGGAAAGGCGCCCGAGAGCTCCAATGGGCACTGCTCGTTAAGGTTCCACCATCTAAGCTGCACCAGCCCTCAAAGAAGCACCCTTACTGCAAAAGAAGTCCCATTGATTTCACTGAAACTATTAGAAAGTATCAGAACTTGGCCCTGTGATACACTGTTATTCATGACATTCTTCTTATGTCTAACTTAGACACTTGCATAATTCCTTTAACATATGAACAAAGGTATTTCAATGTACTCTATTGTATTTTACAGGAAGTCAAATACATTCAGTTACAAGATTTTTATAAGTAACAGGTCTATATTTCCCAGCCACTCAAAGTGAATACAAGTAACCAAGGGCCTGATTCTGCTCCCTTCCTCATGTTGAGTAGTAATAATATAGAGGGCTGAAACCCACTCAAGTCAATGGCAATCTTTCCCCTGACTTTAATGTGTTTTGGATCGAGACCTATGTGAGTAAGGAGGGCAGAATTGAGCCCAAAACCACAAATCCATTATAATCAGTTTGTGTGTGTGATTACAGAACAGGCCCTTAATCTTAATTAACACATTATTTTTTAAAAAACAATATGTAGATTATTCACACACAGAGCTAATTGTTAGAATTAAAGGCTATCCCACAGATACTGTATTCCCATCATCAGTTGAAATACATCCAGCTTTCTTCCAAATTCTAGCAAGAGAGTCAACAAATATACAAAAAGAACAGAAGTACTTGTGGCACCTTAGAGACTAACAAATTTATTTGAGCATAAGCTTTCGTGGGCTACAGCCCACTTCTTCGGATGCATAGAATGGAACATATATTGAGGAGATATATATACACATACAGAGAGCATGAAAAGGTGCGAGTTGTTTTACCAACTCAGAGAGAACAATTAAGTGAGAGGCTTCTCAGAGTTGGTAAGACAACTCCCACCTTTTCATGCTCTCTGCAGGGCCGGCTCTAGGCACCAGCAAAACAAGCTGGTACTTGGGGTGGCACATTTTTAGGGACGGCATGGCCAGCGCCAGAATGCCGCCCCTAAAAATGTGCCCCAGCCGCCCTAGCTCACCTCCGCTGCTGCTGCCACGGCGCACGAAACAGCTGATTCGCGCGCCGCTACTTGTCCTCCCTCCCAGGCTCTCAAACCTGGGAGGGAGGGGGAGATCCCGAGCGGCCGTGGCGCAGCGCCGCTTCTCCCCCTCCCTCCTAGGCTTAAGAGCCTGGGGGGAGGAGGCAGGGCTGGGGATTTGGGGAAGGGGCGGAGTTAAGGCGGGGCCGGGGGTGGGGTAATTAAATAAGGGAGGGGGCGGCCAAAATTGTTTTTGCTTTGAGCGGCAAAAATCCTAGAGCCGGCCCTGGCTCTCTGTATGTGTATATACATCTCCTCAATATATGTTCCATTCTATGCATCCGAAGAAGTGGGCTGTAGCCCACAAAAGCTTATGCTCAAATAAATTTGTTAGTCTCTAAGGTGCCACAAATACTCCTGTTCTTTTTGCGGATACAGACTAACACGGCTGCTACTCTGAAACAAATATACAGTTCTCACCAAAAGCTGAAGATTTAGATGCTGATAAAAATCCACTAAACGTAGATTGGGAATATAATCCCAGCTATTATGATTGATTTGTTAGTTAAATCTGTGTTATAATCAATCACTTAAGAAGCCCTCCAGATAAATAGATATTTTAGTCTGGGTGGTATTTTAGATCACTAATGAAAGACCCAGAGTAATCCCCAAAGAATTATGTAGTCCTGTGCTTACACAACAGGCTTGCATACTGAATCTATTAACAAAATTTAGATATTTAAGCACTGTGTTTTGGATGTCCTGGAATAGTAATTATACCTGATGTATAAAGTGTATTTAATTACAGCTAAATTGGAATCTGGATGAATTAGCTACATGTATAAAAAATTATACACATCGTTTTCTCTTTTTGAACAATTTAGCATCAGCTCTAAAGCATAAGGTTTTGTAACAAAAGATGTTACCAGTGAGAAGTTGTGAAGGAACGCCACAAGAATTAGAAAGGGTAGAGCACCAGAGATTTCTTTGGCAACTGCTCCAGGAGTTTTTGCAGATCATCATTTCCCAGATTTGCTTCTAAGATCAGATCATGCTCATAGCAGAACATCTAGAACAGCCAAATCTTGTTCTGGTCAGAAGATGGAAAGCTCTCCATTGTCCTTTAAAAATAAAGGCACACATACCCCACACTGAATGTACTGCCCAGGAAAGATGCCGCACTGTCAATCAGGCAGAGTGAAGTCCTAGGTTTTCCCACAGCATATGTATACTATGGACAGCACACAGTAAGCTTCTCCACACTGCCCTGCCATGTGCCCTAACTGTTCCAGGGTGATAACTGCCTGCCTTTTTTTTTCTAAACACATATAGAGGTTGTCTGCATGTCCATTCCATCCTGACCGTTCTACTGAGACTGCCAACAAGTCTGCCAATTATGCTGATATTTTTGTGTAATGTGGATTCCTGTCAACTAGAATGAAACCATCATCTCCTTCCATGGAGACCACCCAGCTACTTTAATGGCAAAAACAGTGATGGACAAACTAGCCCAAGAAACCCATTAGACAAAATGCAGACCCCTTTTCTGTTAACCAATCATCTGCAAAGACTTTGCTTTTTTACTAATTTGTTCATTATTCACAAGTAGACCAAACGTTTATGTGAACATATTTTAGCTTGTAGGCAGTGCATAGACAATTTGTTAGTAGCACTGCGAGGTGGTCACCCATAGTGTTATTTCTGCTCCCTGATTAGATAACTCCCTACCAAAAAGAGCTTTCAAAAGAAACACTTAACATTTCCACTATGACTATTAATGCAAATATATATTCCTAAGTATTTATAACATGATCTTTCCACTTACGCGCTTGGGAACAGAATGTTTGATTGTATGAAAGTCTATGTATGGTGCTGTGGATGCCTTCAAAAAGAATTTGAGGGCATTAATCAAACGAATATTCACAAATAATTATTTGCAGTGTTCACCTATTATGCCCTAGAAGTTAAAAGTGCCTTATCCCACTGCCCATCTGCCAAGGAATTTCTTCACCAATCTCCCACCCTTTGTAATTTACACTGAAAGTCTTTTCTCAAACATTGCATTTTTAATACAACTAGTGTGGATGGCTTAACAAGTTATAAGCATTAGATCTGAATTACGCAGTGTTCCTGAAGCCACAAGTTGAAATACCAGCAGAGTCATCTCACTCATTCCTTCTTTTGAAATAAATTAATAGAGTTCCATGCAAATTACTATGTAGAGAAAAATTGGATGAAAATTTCAAAACAGACGTTTCATTCTGCATGCATATTAAGGACTAGATTCTAAACCCACACCCCCACGAGTGCATGAGGTGTGGGGAAAGAGTGCACGGAGCCCTCCCTCCTTGCCCCGGCCTCAGTGAGTGTGTATATATTAGCAGCAGCAGCCACCCTAAAAACCACAAAAGGGGCCACACCCAGCCACCATGCATCAGCTGTTGGACAGGACTGGCTCTGAATGGAGAGCATATAAGGTATCCTGTGAATGTCTATCACTAAAAGCATTTCTCACAGTGCTGCTGGAAGAATCCTGCCTGTTTCTCTCTCCACAATACCCCTGGAAACTGCCACTAATGCCCCTCTTTGCAGTGCAACAGTGGCTTCAAACACCACAATGTTTTCAGTGAGGGCACTTTTTGCAAGACCAGGGGTTTTGCCATGTTATCCTTTGCCACAAATGCACAGAGCACTGAGGCAATGATAGTTCTGTGCCTGGCTGCCAAATTACTAAAAGAAGAGAACGACATATTTCCCTTCCCCACTTTTCGAAATTATGAACAACTGGATTAACAAAGGGGATGCTCCTGTTAAACAGATTCTAATTCTTGTAGGTCAGTTACAAATCACTGGGTCTCTTTCTAAAGCAAAGTTTCTCCACTATCACTGCAGGTTTAGAAATGCCGGGTATGGAGTGAGATTCTTATCAAATGGGACATTACTATTCGATAAATATTTATTTAATCTTGAGGTTCCTAATATAGTAACGTTTTCTTCCTTGATAAAAGGGTTTCAGATCTATGGCAGATTGATACATCATTCTTATGAGTTTCCAGACAAGGCAAATTCAAACACCTGTTGAACTTTTTTTCTGGTTCCAATAGATTGTCGGGCTCTTGTACTAAAGTCAATGACAATTCAAAAACACAAAAAAACACACTAGTTTCACCCATCTATGGAGCACATGCAAAAAATCAGCCATTAGAACTAAAAAGTTAGTGATGCCTCCATAGAGAAATAATATTTACATTTTTCATCATTTGATCTATACAATGACAGTTATGGTTTTTGTTTTGTTAAATCTTCCTGCTTAGAAAGACCAAATTCACACGATTTCCTACAGCAAGAAAAATATCCAATGAGGGAATAAGATGATGCACACATAAAAATACTGACCAGCTTTACTTAACTGTAACATTGCTTGAAATATTCCCCCTCTAGATTGACAATGCATTTGGCAGAAACTGGAAGAAAATATAGCATTTCCGATCCTGAAACAGTTTATGGAAATACATTTCCAGTGAGGAACAACTTCCTCACACAAGGGTGACAAAGAACAATGGTATTGCTTTCTTGGGTCAAATTACTTGGTTTGCAAAATATCGTCTCTACACCTGACTCAGTGGTTACTTGTGTCCATAGTTACCCAAACTATGCAGCGCAATCTGCATGTAGACAGTCATGTTTGGCATGAGGAAAAACCTCTGTCCACCCCAGGCATAGAAAAACTGTTCACTCACTCATCAGGAAAAACTCACAGCAGGCAGGTGATTCTAGGAACATTTTAGCTGCACTTCTCACTAACAAATACATTTGTTTACATATTGTGAAATATACAAAAGTTCCTATAGCATGTTGTGTATATTTCAAGCTCTAAAGCAGCACCCATAATATGATTATTCGCCATGGTAAGTGTGTATTTTAAACATGTTAAGAAATTATATCACCTGATTTCTGCCAGTGGATAGCTACAATTGTCCTGCCATCATAGCTGCACCACTGGAAATACTGACCAAAAATATTTGACTAAGAATTTAAAATGAACCTCTGGGCCTTTTGAGGTTATCCCATCCCTACTTTCTATACATGTGCTCTCTAGATCACCAGCACTCAGATACTACAGTGGTATACATAGTATAAGATTACAGATCAGATTAAAAAGACAAAATAGACTGAGCACATGCATTACAACACAGTCTAATTACAAGATATGATATTATTTGAGAAATAATTTGCTATCATGTCATAATTTTTCTATAAGCTTAGATATACTCTTAGGGCCAACTTTAAAAGAGAAATATATGTGAGCCTCACTGCAAATTGTGCATGCATGTGAACAAGGTAGGTATGCCACATGGAAAAGACCCGTTAGACCATCCTGCCAATTTTTCAAATTTAGGTATCTACATTTTGCATACAAGATACGTAGATTCAAACACTGGCACATATGTAAACAATGCAGGTGCCCATACAAACTGGGTAACTGCATTTGTTTGCTCACACAATCATCTATTGTGCACATAGAACTGCATTTCTTTTGCGAGCACAATTATTAGTCAGCACCAACTCCTACATTTTTTGCAAGCTCCTAACATTTGAAAATGTGGCCCTTAGAGACTTATTGTCTAATACTTCTTTGCATATTTACTAAGGGCACATCTACACTACAAATTTAAGTCGACCTATATTAGGTCGACTTACAGCCACCACAGTAATTACTGCTGTGGTTCAAGTCCACACTACCCTCCTTCTGTCGGTGGTGTAGGTCCTCACCAGGAGTGCTTCCACCAACTTAAGAGGGGCAGTGGGAAGGGGCGAGAGCCCAAACAGCAGCCAGGCTCCCAGCAAGAAGCGACAGGCCAAGAGCCTGGGCAGCAGCCGGGTTTTAAAAATCCCAGTTTTAATAGTTACTGAAACCCCCACATACACCTCTTAGGAAACATGACTGAGAGTCTCTCCCATAGGTTGTCAATGGCACTTTCTATAGGATTTTCATTTGTGAAGTTGAGATGCCTATTTCTTCTGCATGAGAAAAAGTTTTATGCCTGTTCTTTCACCATTACTCTAGCTCGAGTGCAGATTTTCTTTTTTTTTTTTTTGTTCTTCAGTTTCCTGCTTAATTTCTTGATTGACCCAAGTTCACTCAATTTCAGTCTCACAGGTTTGTAAATATTAAGGGTCAGGTTGTGCCTCTCTCATATCTGGCCAGACAGGGGAAATAAGGGATAGAAAGGCCTCATCATTCTCCGCCCTGCTGAGTAAGACCTAGTGACACCTTGGTTTCAGTGCTGGTGCAGAGTGCAGTCCCTGTTTTCCAGATACTCACCCCTGTGAGGACAGAAAGGGGACAGACAGGACAGGGAGTAGGTGGAACCTTTTATTCCATCCCCTATACCCATTTTAGGCCTGGATAGCTGACCTGACACAAGGAGGGATGCAACATGCATCTTTCAATGGTTGCAGTAACTAACTACCCCTCCTAGAGCAAGATGGAAAAAAAGAAATAATTGCATCAACTCTCAGTTACAACTCCTTCCCAGGGCTGCTCTAGGGCAGTGCAGCTACACACTATCCCTTACTCTGGCTTGAGCCTAAAGACTTAACCTATCCCTAAATAAATAGAAATGAGTTTGCTTACATAAGAGGTGTATACTCAGTCTCTCATAGGTCTAACAAAAAGCCAAAACTAATTCTTCCTTTTACATAATTACTGTTCCCTGGAATACAAGCTAGTAATAAGTTTGCACAGAATAATGAATGTATTTTTTCATTCATGAAAATCAACAGTCTACCATTGCGGTACAGTGCACAATTATCTGTCTTTAAAGAGCAATATGATCAGGTTCAGAAACCTCTTCACTAGACTGCAATTGAAAAAAATATGTGGAATAAGCAAAAATTAAGCACTTCAACTTTTACTGCCACTATTCTACTTCCAAAATTACAAAGAAGCAATCTCCCAAAAAGCAAGGTATGAAATGGAAAGTCTGTTGAATAAAAACAGGAACAATATTTGCACAAAATCTGCTCAACTGCTGCTTGACCTCCAATATTGCAGCCTGCAAACCTCTTTGCCAATGAAACAATGTTCAAGAGAACCAATCAGGCAATTTTCTGGATGTTCCAAATGCACATATGGACCCACAATTTAAATACCACCCCTATAAATACATGTTTTTCCTTTTATCAAAAACCATGTGAAAGCTTGCCATAGCATACTGAGGGAATGGCATACTATTTCAGTCTACCTAATATTCCATTACCTTAAATACAAATAATTCTTTTAATAACACACATTATTTGATTTGATTTCCACTTCCTCTCTAGTACATTTAGATTTTAAATGCTCTAGATTGTAACAAAAATGTTATAATGAAAAATTAATAATGTTAATCCTAAAAACAAAAATATAGTTTTGTAATACTGCTGATGAAGGAAGCCTCTGTACAGCCTATTCTCTTCCTCCATATTCAGTAAGTACCCATGGCAACATAGAGAGAACACTTCGCTTTTACCGCAGAGCTGAAAATGGGAAAATCATCTTTTAGCCGCATCAAGCTCTATACTGTCTGCCCATATGTACTAGCAGAACTTCAGAATTCAAATGAAAGATCTTTGGCTCTAAAACCACTATCTCTCATAAGTGAAAGACAGCTTTACTATCTCAAATAGGAGAGAAAAATGGTGTATACGTGCAGATCTACAATATTCCAGGAGAGGGCAGTATTACATATGCACAAGACCCAGTTTTGAAGCAGTTCTGGAGTCTCTTACAAAATCAGGATTATCAGCTTGGTTTCCTGGAAACCATTTTTGACATAGTTTTGATTCTGAAGGAAATGTATCCTTTGCCCCAGTGAGATAGAAGTCCTGCTTCAAATTCCTCATGAAAATCAAAATCCCTTTTATCATTAAAAATTGGGCTTTCCCTTTGCTTTCTTCACAAATCTATAACTAGCTGTAGGAGGTAACTTTGCTACCCATACTCCAGCATGCCTCCTCCTTCATCACTGAGTTATCTTCAGAAAGCACAATCAGAACCACTGAAAGCTACAAATGTGTTACAATTTCTCATTTTATAGGGGGTTAGGATTCCAAGCAAAGAAAACATTGTGGCATTTTTTCCAGTACTATCAATCTAAAATACAGTCTGCCTTTAAAGAGTCGTCATTAATATCCATACTGAAGCTAGAAGAAAAATTCTGATAAAACATTTTTTCACTGGGATTTGCTGCTTTGTCGAAGTCAAAATGTTTTGTGGGGGATGCTTCAATTTCAACAAAATTCTGACAGAAACCAGGGGAGCCTGCCAGGCAGGTTTCAAGTCCTGGCAGGCTGGCACGGAAATGAAAGTCTGGACACCAGGGCTCCATTCCCATTCACAGAGAATTTCTAAAGTTTTGGTTTTCGTTCTGAACTGGAATATTGAAATCCTACGCCAAATAGAATGACACTTCTCCTCCCAGCTCTAATCTTTACTTCAACAGATAAAGCCTTTCCACTTGCTGAGGGCAAGTCATGGAATTCCTGTGAAGAAGGGGAGTCTCTAGCTGACTTGCTGCTCTTTATTTCCGGTTTTGTTCAGCGGCACAACCAATTAAGGCATTGGAGAGAAGGAATGCCATCCCAAATACTTTCCCCTGTGGTGATGTAGTGCCCCTACCTCCAAATTGTGCCTGCTCCCTTTCCCCTTCCCCACAATGAGGCATCACTAAACAAACACTTTTTAATATAGGATGGGATAAAACTGTGCTATGAGGTCAGAAATCCACCAAGAACAAGCCCTTGCTGGCTCTCTTACCATTTTACCAACTCAGTCTTTCCTTACATTGAACAAAATTCACTCTTCCTGGTCCCCCAGTTTTTTTCCTTTGATTGTATTCAAGGTTGTATCAAAGAACTGCTTTTAGAGGCTGACAGAGATGCATGGGACAAAGAGATACAGGTTACTGCCAGTATAATATTGGCTACACTGAGGAATTCTGATGTACTACATAGTGTGTGGCCCTTCACGCACGCAAAATTACTGCCAATAAGAATAAGCATGATGAGAATTCCATTTGCTCTGAGCAAGGCCCAGGAACACATTGCGGAGAGTGACATTGTAGTGGACAATGGTAGAGCCAATGTAGATAGCAAATGCTAATGAGATGGCTGCATCACTTCAATCAGCCCTTCCACTACAATCCCACAATGCTACTGCCAGGGTTGTCCCTAGGGGGATGTGGGGTCCGAGGCAGAAGTGACGGATTCGTCTCTTCCGGGACCAACCGCACCAGCCCATCACACTGGCCCGCGGGGCCCGGAGCAGTCGCCCTAATTAGCCCTACCCAAGGGACGGCTCTGACTACTGCCCACCTTTACTGACAGCTTTGACACCTCATATCACTGGATCCATCACGTGCCAAACTGGCACAGAGGGCTGAGTGGTGATTGTGTGGCAGGCGAGCTTGCCCGTAATTGGGTAATTTAAATATTGTGAATTTAAGTATGATTTTTTATATTAAAATACAATGATAAATGGTTTTAAATTAAAAGGAAGACCTTATTATTTTGGGTGGGGAATTATGACCAGCCGCCTCCATTAGAAGAGGTCTAACATGAATAACCTAGGCTTCGATCGGTGATGGTGCCTCAGGAGCAGCAGAGTTCAGGATCAGATTCATTTTCAAAAGACTTGAGTTCTATTTCCCTAGCAAGTCAATCTCACAAGGGCAAACCCCAGGACAGCGTGAAGAAAAACCACAATTTTTGGTATTCTAAAGATTTGCTGCAATACAATTGCTCAAATATTTGAATATACTGGAGACATTATTTCAAAATACCTTCCTGTGAAGCGCCCAGCTGTGTGGTATTTTGATTTTTGAATACTGTTTTGTATGAATATACATATCAAACTAATTTTTAAATTACCACTTGCATCCTTTCATGATAGACACTAAAATTGTTCTGCTGAAGAAAACAAAAAGTTACCAGCTCAAACTAACTAAATGGAACAGTTCCTAAATCTGTTTCTACAATACTGAAATTTATCATTTAAAAATAAGCTTTCAACTCAACTCTCCTACCAAGAGAGAAAAGTCTATATTTGTATTTCTTGTAATGTTCTTATTAAACAATTCATATAATTAGATGACAAAATCAGGGGCTGCCCAGGAGGAATCTGTGGGACTTGGCCATTTTCAGTTTTAGTTCTTCACTGTTCCCTGCTACTGAGAGAGAGTATGAGTGGAGTGGTATGGATGCAACACGAACTTCTAGGAGGAAGAAAGCCATTCATGTTGCTCTTCAGCTGGATCTCAGATTGGTACCAATGGATTTTGGAGGGAGCTTCTTTCGTAACAAGTGCTGTTTAGCTAGAGTGCAGGGAGTCTATCCCGTACAATAACAGTCCGCTTAATTAAGGCAGTTCTGATCAAAACAGCTTACCTGTAAAAGGAGGCTTCAGTGTGACATTCTGGCCAGGAGGTCATACACATAATTGAATAAACTACAATCCTGAAAATTAGGGAAACCTACCACAATGTCTCAGACGTTGAAAATAAAGACATCAACATAAGGTTTGACTTTAAGAGAAAAATATTATGGACTATTAAAAGCATGCAGAAAGCTGTGTGCAATAATAAAGAACATTCAACTTCATGCTAAACAGTAAGGAAGTCTCAACCTTTCTAATTTTATTCAGGAACTAAATTACTAGATTTAAATGCATTATTCCTGCTGCCTTTAGACCTTGTTTTACCTCTATCATAGTCTCATAAGATTTCTTTATCGAGGTTCACGAATCGTCTTTTCAAGTCATTTTTCAAGTAAAAAAATCCATAATTCTCCAAATCTATCAAAACACTATTGTAAAAATCTCTCTCCCAATGACACGACCATATTCTAAAAATCCCCTTCATTAGCTCTCTTCTCCCAAATCAAATCCAAGTTCCTCATTCTCACTCTCAGGGTCCCTATAACCTAGCTTCCTAGCGCCCAACTCTTACCACCTTGTCTGCTCTATTCAGCTGAAGTGCCTAACCTGGAGACACTCTTTTTGCCCCATTTTACACCCACCTCTAAGCTGCCCTCCTCACAACTTATCTGCAACAGTTCATAGCTCTTCTCTAGCTTCTTAAAACCCGCTTCTTCAGGGAGGCTTATATAACCTACAGCCTCATCATTTTTTAATAAACTGTTACCCTCAAGACTCACTAGCCTCCCAAGTGACCTCAACTATATTGTCCTCTGCCTCATCCTTCCTTTTCCTATCCCTCCTTATGTTATTTCCAGCTTAACTTTGAGCACAAGCTCTTCAGGACAGAACTGTACTATAGCTGTACTATAAAGCACTGTACACACTTATGTGGCAATAATTTCCAGTAATATCAATCTAAACTGGAAACAGAAAATGGTTCTTTCCAATGTGGGATCTAAACTGGAAACAAAGGTATAGATAGGTTAAAACCTAATATTTCAAAATTGAAAATCCCACTCAGGAAATTCAATAAAGTCCAAACCTGAGGTCTGAGTTCTGGCCATCTCTAGTTTTAATACACTAAAGTTAGATTGAATAAGTGCTTTAGTTTCCAAGAATGCAAGCTGAAAAAATGCACGAATTAATGTGCAATCTTTTCCATTGTAAGCCCCATGAGGTAGTCTATTGTAAAATGCAAGGCTGTTATTGTTTAACAAATAATTGATAATATCATGAGAATGTTTAAATTAAACGAGGAATGCATTAGAAGAAAAATAGATGTGTGGGAACTAAAAGGCCTGTCATTCAGATATCTTCCTACCATGAAAATGTGCTCTTAATCACTAAGCCATGACTGGCTCAGATATGGCCATCCACAAAAATACTAATATCTGATTTCTGAGAATGACATCAAATTCACCCTTACCCTCCCTGGAAAGTCATTCCTGAAAACACCATCTTCTGGAACTGATACTTTCCATATATGATAGACTATCCAGAAGAGTCACAAGAGACTCAAGTCAAAGCACAGACTCTCTCTGTATCTGAAGATACCAGAATCTCAACAAGATGGTTAAAGTATCTTACCATTTTAAACTTGGAGTGAGAAACAATAAAAAAATGAGATTATAGAATCTGAAAAGTTTGCATTCCTGTAAAATGTAGAATTTTAGAAAATGCTGAAAGAGAAACCCAGTGAACATACTCTAAGGTAAAAGTGTAAGTGGCAAATGCTTAAAGTGTAAGTTGAAAATTAGAAAATACTTTTTGGAACTAAGTAGAGAAAATGTAATCATCCTGCCCATGAAAAGCAGTCAATTACAATAAATAGAGTATGAATGCATCTCAGGTGCTTTCTATGCAATACACATACTGAAGCAGAACTACTGAATTGTTATAATTTGCATGGGAAAATTACAAATGAGACATAAAATATTCTTTTGAAATGCAAGTTATTTTTATTTTAGAATTACCATGATCAATGGTGATCCCCTGCATGCAAATTACCAACCAAGCCAATAATATATCAGGACTACTTACACTGTATGCAGTAAAGAAGTAGTGGTGTCCATGGCTGCATTTCAGATATAACATTTACTCTGAATTCTATCGGTTATAAGTATTTATAGGAAGAGTAGATTGGCTGCAGGGGAGACCATCCAAAGTATGTAATTGCATCGCAAGCATCTGAGTACAGCAAACTGCATAATGGAGCAGGGATATTAAATACTAATTGATACAGACCGTGATCTCCTCACAACTCCTCCTGCCTTTTTGTGTACATGGCTATCACTAGTGGTGCTTGTGGCATCCTCACTCACCACTGACAGTTTTCTTGGCTAAAAATCCAACAAACAGAACTGGTGACCTCACAGGACTTTAATTTCTCCAAAATGGAGGCCACGCACGCAACATGACTACCTCAAGGAAGAAATAAATATAATGATTGTAAGTTGTTAGAATGATAACTTTTTGCAACCTAAACAGACAAGTCAACATTCATTTTTTCCTATAATCCATAATGAATGATTCTACTGTATTTCAAGATTGTAGCTCAGACTAGCAGTTCAACAGATGAAATCCCAAAATTCAAGCTTTAGCTAACTGGGAACATGAAACTTAATTGTATCAGTCACACCCACTTAGGGTGACCAGATGTCCCAATTTTATAGGGACAGTCCCAATTTTGGGGTCTTTTTCTTATATAGGCTCCTATTACCCCCAACCTCCTGTCCCAATCTTTCACATTTGCTGTCTGGTCACCCTACACCCACTACACTCTTATGTATTGAATAGTCATTTTTTGGACCATTTTGAACAGAGAAGGTACTGCCCGTGCATTTTATGCAGTGTTCAGAAACAAAAAATCCTGAAGAATTTACCTACTCCTTACTAGTGCTAGTTGAATAATATATTGCAAATAAATACGTGTGGCAAATTTTGGCAACTTCTCCTTGAATAATTATTCACGAATGTTTTTTCATTATTAAATGAAAACTCATCCTTACGAAGACAAAACTCCCACTGAAGTAAACCAAAGTTACCATGGCATTGACTTTAGGATTTGGCCCCATATGTGTAGATCTTTTCCACTAATGCTGATGAGAATTATCTGTGATTACTGTGAAGATGATAGAGCCATTACTGCTCAGGAGCTTGTCAAATTTAAAGACTGTTCTGTGAGAACTGACTCAACTGCACAGCCTGCATATGCCAAGGCTGCCACTTCTGAAGTCTTCAAGTTGCCACCTTCATATCCTCAGCTCCTGTCACTACTGTATGTGCTCTGGTTATGGGTCAAGGGAATCACATTGCAGGTCTAGGACATGTGAAGCTGAGAAACATTAGTTTCTGTTTTGCAAAAACTGAATTACTGTTGGAAGACGTCACTAAGTATTACCCGCTGCTGTTAACCCAATGAAATTAAAATACAATCAAGATCAGTGAATTTCAGATACATCTTATGTCTGTGACAATGCTGACCATTAAAGTTCCTTGAACTTGTTCACTTGACTTTTTGGGACATTTTCTGCATTTTCTTCTTGGAATTCTAATACTTTCTTCACTTCTTCACCTTTTTTATATATTCTCCTATTTTCTTCATAATTACAGTACATATTCTCTGTCCAGTATTCACTCCATAGGACAGAACCTCAGCTGCTATAAATCAGTACAACTCCTTTGGTCCCACAAATCTTGCTACTTTCTCCAATATTCTAAAATTTTAAACTTTAAATTAAAAAAAAGTGAAAAAGATAATATTCCAACTTTTCCCAGTGAAAAGATCCACCATTACAATGCAAACAAGTAGAAAATTATTCCCAAACACTAGCAGCTGCAGGAACAAAGCTCACCCAACACTTTCCTCCAAATTTACTTACAACTTCAATTTTTCTCTTTTTCAGATAAGGACGTCTTGTTGTTATATTTATTGATTAATTAGTTTATTTGAATAAAATTGGTCAACCAACTTCCTACTTAAAAACTGAGATCACCCACAAGCAGTATTCTCTTTCCAGAGACAATACACCCAAAACTTATTATTGTGTTGCAACAAATCTTTGAGGCTTAATATCATTCTGGTTGTTTGATTACACTTCAACAATCACCATGTGGTTCGGTCATCAGTACTTGAGTATTTTGCATGAACTTTAAACCAGCATATTCTCCCAGTTAGTATATTTATTATTTACTTGATTCATAATCTATTTCTATAGAAGTCTATAGCCTCATTCTTTGTTTTCTTCACTGCAGTTGCATATAGAAAAGAAGCTTAAAGGACATTTCATCAATAACTCCCAAATCTCTTTCTTGGTGATGAGACTTAACTATTTTTTCCATGTAACACATGTATTTTGTTTTCTGAGGAGAAGTTTCCTCTCTCTGCATATTTATTATTCTACATCTCTCTATCTTGTATTGCATCTACCATGGCTTAATTCAAGTACTTCAGATGCATACATCTTTCTGAAATGATTACATTGTTTAGGAATATTGGGTATGACTACAAATTATCTTCTCAAAACCTGATTTATATATACATTCATCAAATATATTATACGTGTAATTTCTACAAACAACAAAGTAACTGTTTAGTACCAACACTAGTCCCCAAAATACCCTATTGGTAATTTCCCCCCAAGCTTAAGATTTTTCATTTATTCCTACCCTTTAGTTCCTGGCCCTTGCCCAGTTTTTGATCCAGTCTGTCAACTTTCCTCCTACTCTGCAATTCAGCACTTTAGACATTAGCTCCTGATGCAGAACTCTGTTAAATGCTATCTGAAAATCATGGTATAAGATGTTTGCTGCATCTCTACTGTCCAGTCTGGCAGTGATAGCCTCTAAGAATTCTAGGAAATGATTGGGGCATGAGCACCGTTTGCTAAAACTCATACAATAACTACTGTTCCAGCTATATCTTGCATTCATTTGATAACAGTGGATTCTAATAATGAAAAAATTAGGCAATGTTGATTTAAATGCTTTTGTTTTCTGAAGTGCTACCAGACCTCTCAGGAGGTCAAGATTTTTCAGCAATTTCTGCACTTTGGGAGAATCAACTTTCATCTTACACAGCCATGCGTAAAAGGGTCAGAGAGACAGACCTTTTCTATGCAAACACCCTTTGACTTAGGGTATGGTGTACTGCTCTACAGCCAGAAGGCCATGCGTTCCAAGCTCAGTTCTTCTTCTGTGCTCTTCAAAACCATTACTGTTGATCAAGGACCTATCCCCCTATGCTAGGAGGAAGGAAAGTATCATTTCCTACACAACCCCATTTTACATATAAGTGAATGGAGAGGTTGCAGAAAATCATTTCTGGCAGAACTGGGAATAGAAAGATTCTCAATTGGTTTAAATCAGCCCAGCTCCATTGAGTTCAATGGTGCTAGGCTGCCTTTCACCAGATTCTTTATATGAGAGGCAGGCTTTAATATGACAGGCAAACCCAAGCCTTAATCACATTGCTTGTCCAAATGAATGTGCCAAACGTATGTACTTGGCTACTCTGTCTATAACCACGGCTCTAATTATCAGACAAACCTCTCTTCTAAGGAGCAGTAATAGAATCCGCAAATACTGATCCTCAACATTCTACTGCTCCCTAGCAAATAGCTGTGGACCCGCTGGCAAAGTGTGTGTCACTTTGTCAACCACTGGCTTGTCCACATAAAAGATCTCCTTTAGCTCAAGTGCTAGAGGTCTGTGCTAGGGATCTCAAGGTCCCAATCCAGCTAATAAGAAATGCAAAGGGTCCTTATACAGTAGTTGTGCATCATAGAATTTCTCTTTTTCCAGCTTTCTTCTTAAACAAATGTTTTATTTCATTCACACAGCAATGAAACATTTAACTAATAAATTCTATTTTTAACCACTGTCATCTGTCAATTTTGGTGCAACAAGCAATACCACCCAGGTGTTTGACGTTTTGGTCACAGGTCACATTCTGATTGCTTTTCTCACACATTGGAAAGTTGAGAGCTATAAATGCTGCCTTCTCCCAATTCAGGTCTTTGAGAGATAAGTCAAGTTTCAAAAGGCGCATTTCCCCCTCAGATCTCTGATGCTTCTAGGTGCTGAGCTCTCAGCACTGCCATGAAGAGCACATCTCATAAGAGGAGGCTTTTAAGTTTGGATGTTTTGGGCCCTTATTAGAATAAAGCAAGAACTGACATCTCCCAGCAAAACCTTGTATGGCAGCTGGCTAGTACTGATCATAGAACTGAGTCAGCTGAGTATGCTCAGACAGAATTCTAATAGCTGCACATAGAGAAAGGCAGCGCTAAACCACACAGAGATGCAGCATCAAGATTAGTCTAAATGGAAATCACACCTAAGAAACTAAACAATCAAAATAGCAGAAATCTGTCTTTCAATGTTACAAGAGTCCTTCCAGATGAATAGAAGATATTATGGTGGCACCAGTCACAACTCCATGATTAAGGCTGAGTTCCCATTTGCACCTGAAGCAGGGATTCAATGTTGGTTCTGTATGAAGAATACAGCATATCCGCCCCAAACTTATATCACTTACTGTCTCTATGCATCCGAAGAAGTGAGGTTTTTACTCACGAAAGCTTATGCCCAAATAAATCTGTTAGTCTTTAAGGTGCCACCAGACTCCTTGTTGTTTTTGTAGATACAGACTAACACGGCTACCCCGTGATACTTTACTGTTTGGGTATATAATGAATTTGCTGAGAATTTACATGTATATGTTAGTTTAGGAGTTTAAAATTAGTTAAAAACTGGTCCTTTAAGAAATATAGTCTGTGTCAGTCTTTTCTTTGTCTCAAATGATCTTAATAAGGCAACAACAAACTATTCAAATTTCCATAAATTAGAATTTAACAAATCTTTTGCATAGGCTATATTTGAAGAAATTGGGTTATAATTAAAGTAAGTTATTAACCATTGTAGTATCTAATTACTATAATTACATCATTACAGATGGGTCAGGTCAACAGTTCATTGTGACAGAGGCAACTCAACAAATCAACAGCCTTCCTCCATAGAAGATTTGATTGCAACAATTCTATAGATTGTAACGAGTCAGTGCTACAAGAGAGACTAGATGCATGTGTAAAAATTTCTCTTTGGTAAATCACTTGAGCAATTGCTATTGCTCTTTTAAGGTTCAGTGGCTGCATACTAGCTTGGGCAGCAGTGCTTGAAAGGCTCCCCTATGGCACTGCTATCTTGACTCCACAGTGCAGCAGGGTAGCACTGCCATGCGAATTGAGACAGGAGCACAAGGTGAGGTGAGCCCTTAAACCACCGAGCCACTGGGACTCATGGTCTGGGCTTTCCCTACCCTCCTTTCACATAGCACAGGTGTCACTAATACAGCCCTTTAAACCAGTAAATCAAATTAAGTGCCAAATTCACCAGTACACTTTTGTTGCTTTGCACTGCTCTGGCAACGCAAACCATATGTAACTCAGATTAACTAGCCAGTGCACTCTGGCCTGTTTTGCGTTGCTGTGGTATACCAGTGAATTTGCTCTTAAAAGTTCAAATTACTGAGAAGTAATTTAAGATTGACACTACAAATCTTCCAATCAGTAGAATATCACAATAGAATTATCTTTGGGTTTCTTGTTTCATGTTCATGTATAAAATACTTAATATAAAAAGACAAGGAAATTCCAGGACAAATAAGTACTCTGGAAAGGAGTTAAGGTTGAGAGTCCGTATTAGTAACTTATGGACAAAAAATAAGGATTTATAATTATCCTAATCCCAAGCATTACAAACTCAAGAAATTCAGAGTTATGATTACACTTAAAAGAAATTGAAACATGTTACGGTACAAAAGTACATCGTTTAGGCACCCAAACAACGTTAGTTCTGCCCTATACAGATACTGTGAGAGGAAAAAATATGAAACATCTAATGTGTCTTTAAAAATCAGTTTAATCTAATCTGGGAACACAAACACTAATATGCCTTAATCATAACTACATAATCATGGCATGCAGAGCAGAGAAGTGTTGTACCAGTGGGAGGATGGTAAGAGAAAAGATGGAGAAGGAAACCCAGAGCCAGGCAAGCAGAGTTGGCTCTGTAAAAAGAAGGCAGGTTTGTGGCATAGTGGGAATGGCGCAATCCTTTGACCTCTGACTGCCTGACTTGCCATATCATGCTGCATCAGGGTTCAAAGGTTAAGAATATGGTGCAAGAGGGACACACAAAACCTTAGTGTCTATGATCATTCAGTGGCTTAATCCAGCCCAGTTATATATAGACACTGTTGATCAGTTGATATTGATGACAAGAACTCAGTCTCTCTGCTATCTTCAGGTAAAATAAGGAGCTTAATTATGCCCAGTTCCTTCTAATTTTGGTTATGTTTAAACATTGAATTTAAAAAAATAATCTATTTTACTGATATGTTGTTACATTCATGAGTCCTGCACAAATGTCACTTGCTGTGTTATGCAGATTTTCTACCTAAAAGTTTTCTCTGCCCATGAAGCATGTTCTATAGAAAATGTATATCCATCTTGTAAGAGTAGGGTCCATCTAACAGAGGTATTATTAATGTAATCAACAGTCCACCAAAGTGAATATAAGAAAGGTAAATGGCCAACAAGAAGAAGAAATGTGAACAAACAGATTATGGTTCAAAAATGCACCTGAGATTGTAAGAGCACACCCAACACAAACACTTCTTCTTTCTGGAGACTTTTTGCATATGAGACCGTTGTAAAGATCATGTTAAAAGAGCATCTTGGCAAACACAGATTTGGATGTCTGCATACGTAGGTAAATCAGATTCAGATCACCATAGAAACATAGATGGAAAAATGTGGATGATGAACTACTTCCTGTATTCTTCAAGGGCCAATGGCATATGAGCTTCTACAAGAACTTATCTGTGCCTATACAGTAGGTGCAAACAACAATCAATTGTGTCTATAGTCAGAACTGCACAGAACTGTGTACATGCCCAGGCAGTGGAGACTGTGGTAACCCACGCACTCTTGACAGAGATCATAATGATGAACAAGATGATGATAATGATGTTGACTAGAAATGTCACCAGCACTATTACATTTCAATGGTACCTGTAGAAATTTATTATTAGATTTTGTTTTACCCTTTAGATTGTTGTGATGCTAAGAGGTCACAAAGAAATCCAATGTTATGTCTTGAAATAATACACAAAGTCATTAAACTAAAACAAATATAAATATTTCAAAGAGGTCATTTTAACATGTTGATGGTATCCCTGTTTATCCCCTTGGCATGGTAACAGCACCACTTGACAGCTCCACATCATACATCTTCTTAAAGTAGACATAATAAGCTTTCAAATTTATGTATGATGTGTGTGTGTATGTAGACAGGGTACATTAAATCAACCAAATCGGTGATATCACCTATTAGGGCTGACAGCAAACAGAGGCTCCAATATCTCTTTACCTGTAGACTTTATGCCGTGTTGCTCTGTTGATCTTGCACTGAAATCAGTGGGGTTATACATTATTTTTTCCCTCCTTTAGGTACTTATTTCAGCTTTTTCAATCTTCTCATTTACCACATTCTTCTTACGTTGTCACTCAGCATGATGTCTGGAACTCTGTTCATACATTTCCTAACAATTACATCAAATTAAATAAAATAAATGATACAGTCGTTGATTTTTCAAATGCCTGCACAGACCACCTGATTCTTATCAGTTGACTACTGGACTGTGTGTTTCATTTTGAAGCAAGGCATGTCTGAAGTGAAAACTGGACACTTGTGCCTGCAGTGCTTGGGCCTGATTCTGATCTCAGATTGGCATAAAACAGAACAAACAAAACTAAACTCAGTGGAGTAACAGTTTAAAACTGGTCAAGAAAGCAGACTCAGAACCTAATGGTTTGATAAAATGGTAACTAAAGGAAACCCGGAAAGAGGAAATTACACTTCAGGGTAAGCATTTCTATGAAAATAATGCATGGATCCCAAAGAAATAAATCAAAGTATTTTTCTGTAAGCTACTGGACTCGTATTTTATCCAAATTAATGTAGTTCATGTCCTTCTGATTTTTCTATTAGCACCTCTGAATTTTCAGTAGCACATTTTTGATTAGTCGATTACAATCAAATTTCTCCAATTTATCCTACATTTCTCAAAGTCCGCTAGTCTAAAGACTAATCCTTTTGAGCTACTACCTTTCACACAAACCCTCAGGTGTATTTCAAACATGATGATATGATTACTAGACCCTAGATATTCACCAGCTTCCATCTTATTTATCATACTCGGTTCATTTCCTAGGACTAAGGCCTGATTCATTAAAAATTATATGCCCCATTTAAGCAGGTTTTCTGCATACTTTACTCAGGAAAAAATGTTGAATGCATTTTTCCACATAAAAGTATGTCTTTTTTTATGATTTATTGACCTTTTATACCGTGCATGTAACTGGATGCTTCTCAGTCACACACCTAGTGGTGCATAATTCCTGAAGAGGGCAACATTAGGTGATAAAAGGGCATTGCCAAGTCAAACTCAGAACATGCAACTGCTCAAGAGAAACTAAATATCATACTTTTTATTGGACTATTTATGGTATTTAAAAAAAATAACCATAATGTTACAGATAATATTCACAAAATGTGGTGGGGGGGGTGGGGAGATTTTTTTTGGAAGGGTAAAGTCCCCAGTAAGCTTCACATTCATTTCTGAAAGATCCATAGCCACATATTCCTGGGTCAAATCTGGTCCAGAAACCCAAGCCTATTGGATCCAATGTATTTTTTGTACAGGCTCAGATTTTCTCAGTACAGTCTGTATAATTGATAGTAACATAATCTCCCTCCCATTAACCTTTTTGGAGAGCTAACTGCTGGTCATCTAGAAACTACCAGAGCGAAAACGAGGTGTCTTTTCTTATAAAAAACTTAGGGTGGAATTTACCCCAGTGCAGGGAGCAAATACAAGGTCCTCCACACCACATAAGTCTTCCACAGAGGGCTTACGTGATGCAGGTGACTTTGCATAGCTTCTGTGCACTGTGGTGAATTTTACTGTTAATGAAGAAAATGTATCATTGTAGAACATCTTATCAACATCCATTTTATAAGACTTTTGCCTTCTTTGCTTTGCTTTCTTTTCTAAAAGAAAAAAATACAGTGAAAAAATGATATTTATATGTAGACAGATGGATGGCATGAATTAGAAATATGATAATTTTTAAACAACATTTTGTTGTTGTTTTGGTATTGCAATGGTCATTAATGTTTTGTTCATTGGAAAGGATTTGAATCTTTCCATCCCAGGAAAGTTGGATTTCTAATGGACATTTCATGAATGGTTAAACTTCTATCAACAAGAATAACTGCTGTGGATGCCTCTGACATGGTACAAAATGCTCATGCTTTTAACCTGTCAGATAACTTCAACTAAGTTATTTCTATTATTAATAATAATGTTATGCATTTGTAATGGTCACCATTAAAATGTCAATATTTTTCAACTGTCACTTGTTACTGTTATTCTGCTTATAGGGAAATAAGAGGAAGTTACTCACCTTGTGCAGTAACAACAGTTCTTCGAGATGTGTCCCCCTATGGGTACTCCACTGTATGTGTGCTTCCATCCCTGCGCTGCTAATTGGAGAATTTCGGTAGCAATGTCCATTCGGCCCACACATGCGCTGCCCCCACCCTTTGTGCCCTGCCATGTGACTAACCAGAACACGCAGGCGAACCCCCCTCAATTCCTGCTCTACCAGAGTCCTTGACAAGAATCCCAAAGTAGAGGGGAGCACAGTGGGTCGTGAAGCACCTATAGTGACACACACCTCGAAGAACCACGAGGTGAGTAACTTCCTCTTCTTCAAGTAGTGTCCCAATGGGTCTTCACTGTTTGTGACTCCTGAGTAGTATCCCCAGTGGGAGGCTGGGGCTTTGGAGCCAGGTCTGCTATGGATGACAATACTGTGGAGCTGAAGATCGCTTCTGAAGCGGAGTCCCCGGTAATCGCATAATGTTCTATGAAGGTATGTACAGATGCCCAGGTAGCCGCTCTATAGATTTCCAAGATAGGGACATTCTTGAGGAAGATGACAGAGGAGGAAACCAACCTTAACCTTGTGGACTGTGTGCAGATTCTGGATGGAGGTTCTATGTTGTGAACCTGATACAGTTTGAGATCCATTTGGAGAGTTTCTGAGCCGATATCGCTGCGCCCTTAGACCTCTTTGCAATGGAAAGGAAAAGCATAGGAGACTTCCTAAAAGCCTTCATCCTGTCCAAGTAAAAGGCCAGGGGCTCCCCTAACATCTAGCATGTGTAGTATAACCTCCCTGTTACCACAGTGAGGCCTGGGGTAGAAAGTCAGGAAGTGAATCAGTTGGTTTATATGAAAAGATGAGGTCACCTTGAGGATGAACTTTGGGTGAGGTCTGACTGTAACTTTGTCTTGATAGAATTTTGTATATGGGGGATGTGCCATCAGTGCTGCTATTTCCCCATTCTCCTCAGCGAGTGATCTTCATTGACAGGTATGAGAGTGAACAAGTAACCATGGATTCAAGGGGTGATCTAGTTAGGCTTTTTAGTACTAGGTTTAGGGTCCATGTCGGGGTGGGATGTCTGGGTTGAGGAAAAAGGTTTACCACACCTCTGAGAAATCATTTTGTGGTTGGGTGCAAAAGCACTGAGTATCCCTCTACTTGTTGATGGAAGGCTGCTGTAGCCGCTAGGTGAACTCTGAGTGGACTGAGAGACAGTCCTGATTTTTTGAGAGTTAGTATACAATCTAAGGCCGTTGGGAGAGTAGCAGATGTCAGGGAAATTTGTCTGGAATTACACCAAACCTGAAACCCGGTCCACTTTTGCAGGTAAGTATGACAGGTAGTTGATTTTCTACTGTGTAGTAACACTTCCTGTACCCTCTCAGAGCAGAATCTTTCTATGTGCTGGAACCACGAAGGAGCCAGGTCTTGAGTCGGAGTATCCGCAAATTAGGATGGCGAATGCGTCCTTCATTCTGTGATAGGAAGTATAGAGTGGGTTGGAAAGAGATCAGTGGGCATGTTACCAGTTGTTGCAGGTAAGGGTACCAAGTCTGTCTCGGCCAGGGGGAGCAATCAGTATGACATTTGCTCGCTCTCTCTTTTTATTTTTAGTAGGACTTTTGATAGTAGGGGGAATGGGGGAAAGGCATAGAGAAGGTCCCTGTCCCACGGAAGGAGGAGAGCATCCTCCAAGGAGTGTTGTCCTATGCCTGCCCTGGAGCAGTAGCATGGGCATTTCTTATTCAGGTAAGTGGCGAACAGGTCTGTGGTTGGTGTCCCCATCACCTGAATAGGTCATGAAGTACTGCTGGGTTTATCTGCCATTCGTGGTCATGAGGGATCTTGCAATGGATACTGTCCGCTATCGAGTTTTGTGCTCCTGGAAGGTAGGCCGCTGATAATGTGACATTATGGGAAATGGACCAGTTCCATAGCTTTAGTGCTTCCATGCAAAGAGAGGGAAATCTGGCACCTCCCTGTCGATTTATGTACAGAGGAACCTCAGAGTTACAAACACCGGAGTAACAAATTGACCAGTCAAAAACAAACCTCATTTGGAACTGAAAGCATGCAGTCAGGCAGCAGCAGAGAGGGAAAAGAAAGAAAAAAGAAAATACAGTACAATACTGCGTTAAACAAACTACTAAAAAAATAAAGGGAAATCAGCATTTTTCTTCTGCATAGTAAAGTTTCAAAGCTGTATTAAGTCACTGTTCAATTGTAAACTTTCGAAAGAACCACCATAATGTTTTGTTCAGAATTATGAACATTTCAGAGTTATGAACAACCTCCATTACCTGAGGAGGGGGTGTCATAACTCTGAGGTTCTACTGTAGTACATACTTACTATGCTGTCTGTCATGACTCTTATGTGTGTATCCTTCATTAGTGGGAGGAAGTGGGCGCAGACATTCCTGACCACTGATTTCAAGAAGGTTGATGTGAAGAGACATCTACATTGATGACCACTTGCACTGTTACAAGATTGTTGAGATATGCGCCCCATCCTATGAGAGATGTGTCACTGGTGAGTAATAATGGGAAGTTTGCAAGAAAGGGATCCCCATGCAGACATTTGCTGGGTCTTTCCACCAGATCAGGGAGTGTTTGACTTTAGCATGTAGTGCTAGAGGTTTGTCTAGTCTATCTCTGTTCGGCCAGTAGACCGAGCTGAATCACATCTAGAGGCATTTCATGTGAAGTCTGGCAGGAGGTATCATGGACACGCCTGCTGCCATATACCCCAGAAGTTGGAGGCAGCATTCACCTGATATGTACTGTCTCTGTTAGTATGGCTAGGGTGTGGAACCTGTACTGTTGCAGGAGTGTCTTTGTCTGTAACAAGCTGAGGTCACTCCCTATGAACTCTAAGCACTGTACAAGGGTGAACATTGATATTTTAATGTTGATCTGTAGACCCAGTTCCGTGAACAAGTCTACAGAAGTTTGGGTAACCTGCTGGGCCTCGACGAAGGAGCCGGCTCTGAGGAGACAATAGTTCAGGTAGAAATAAATCATGATCCCCTGTGAGCATAGGTGAGCCACCACTATGGAGAGGACCTTGGAGAATACAGTCAGAGCCGATGAGAAGCAAAAGGGGAGCACTTTATTGGTAATGGTCCTGGGCCAGGGTAAATCTGAGAAATCAGCTATGGGAAGGTAGGATCAATATGTGAAAATATGCATCCTGCAGGTCAAGGGCCGAAAACCAATCTGTTCCAAAGATGGAATGATCGCTGCTAGTGTGACCATCCTGAATTTTTGAGCTTTGTTCCATTCTCTGAGGTCCAATGTGGGTCTCCAACCTCCCTTCTTCTTGAATAATGAGAGTAAAAACCTTTGCTTTGTAGATGCAGAGGTACCAGTTCTATGGCTCCTAGATGGAGGAAGTGATCTATTTCTTGTTGTAATAAACTCTTGTGAGAAGGGTTCCTGAAAAGGGATGGGGAAGGGTGTTGGGGTAGGGGGGAGGTGAAGTGGATGGAATACCCATTGTGGATGATTTCCAGGACCCATCAGGTGGATGTTATTTATTCCCAGTTGTTGTAGAACGAGACAAGGCGGTACCCAAATGGTGTTATGGGGAGTGGTCTGTCGGTGTTTCGACCAACACGTCAGAACTGATGTTTTGAGCTGGATGGTTGTGATGAGGAAGACTGGAGGCCTGATGGTTTAATGTTAAGTAAATCTGGATAATTTTCCTTTGAGGCTCATAGTAGCGCTGAGTTGGAAAATGTGGAGTGCAGGATTTATGCTGAATTTGTGGACTACATTTTTTTTTGTCCAGGAGTATAAATTCTTAATGAATGGAGAGTGGTCTGGAGTCTTTGAGATGTCTCTCCATATGCTTAATCTTCTTGGCAAACAATTTGGTGCCTTCGAAGGGAAGGTCCTCCACAGTAGCCTGCACTTCCTTAGGGAAGCCAGATATGTTCAACCAGGACGCTCTCTGCATAAATGGAGATGGACCAGGCCACTGTGTCGGCTGCATCAAGCGCTGATTGGAGCGCTGTCTTGGCCACCAGTTGTCCCTCATTGATAATGGCCAAAAACTGTTCATGGTGTGACTTTGGGAGCTGATCAATAACAGTGTTAAGCTTGGTGTAGTTGACAGTCATACTTTGCAATTCTCAATTGCAGAGTGGAGGAGGAATAGGTCTTTCTCCTGAATAGGTCAAGGTGTTTCCAATCCCTATCACAGGAGGTGGATCTCACTTGGTGTTGGCGACCCCGGGAATTTACGATGTCCATAACAATAGAATTGGGTGGGGGGAGAAATTCCATTTCCCTAGCCAGGACATAATATTTCCTATTGGCCCACTTACCAGTAGTCATGACTGATGCCAGCGTTGCCATATAAGCTTGGCCAGGTCCAGAAGGGCCTTGTTGATGGGGAGGGCTATTCTGGAGGAGGAGTGCAAGATGTCCAAGAGCTTAGATGAGTGTCTTTTAACTCCTCAAGAGGTATCTGCAGCATGTCTGCTACCCTGTTAGCCAGATCATGAAACAGCCTGAAATCATCAGCTAAGGAAGGCAGCAGGGGCATCACTGCCTCTTCTTGGGAGATTCATCTCCAAGGCAAAGTGTAAGTTAGACTTCATTTCAAAAAAGTTCCCGGCAATCATATATTTAGTCACAATACAAACAGCATATTTGCCTAACAAACTCTATGGGACACATGGTAATTTTCAATATCTCATAATTTAGCCAAATCTGGACAGATTTTCATGGGGACAGAAAAAGACATCTCTATAACACTAGAATCATCCCTTGACAAATTTGGAGATTCACTGACTACAAGGCCAGAAGGGACCACTGTGATCATCTAGTCAGATCTCCTGTATAACACAGGCCATAGAATATAATTCCTAGAGCAGATTTTTTAGAAAAACATCCAATCTTGACTTAAAATTGTCAGTGGAGGAGAATCCACCATAACTCTTTGTAAATTGTTCCAATAGTTAATCACGCTCATCATTAAAAATGTACACGTTATTTCCAGTCTGAATTTGTCTAGCTTCAACTTCCAACTATTGGATCATGTTATACCTTTCTCAGCTTTTTTGATTGAAGAGCCTATTGTTAAATATTTGTTCCTCATATAAGTACTAATAGTCTGTCACCCTTAATCTTCTCTTTATTAAACAAAATAGATTGAGCTCCTTGAGTCTATCACTATAAGGCGTGTTTTCTAATCCTTTAATCCTTCTCATGGATCTTCTCTGAACCCTCTCTGATTTATCATCATTCTTCTGAATTGTGGCTACCAGAACTGGACACAGCATTCCAGCAGCAGTCACACTAGTGCCAAATCAAAGGTAAAATAACCTCTTTACGTCTACTCAAGATTCCCATTTATGCATCCCAGGACCACATTAGCTCTTTTGGCCACCGTGTCACACTGGGAACTCATGTTCAACTGATTACCCCCCTCTACCTCAATATAATGAAGCACTAGAGTTCTTAAAAATCTAATTCAGAATTTTTTTCATAGTGGGAAGTGTTAAGCAACCTCAATATAGAGGTCAACACCACTCCTCTAGGTTATGTCACACTCAACATAAATATGTATTATTTTTCTTCTTCTCAGCATGAGGAATCACTCAGCTAGTGTAGAACTGGCATAACTAGCTCCTATAGCAGCACTTAGCCTGGAATAGAGGGTACATCAGCTCATTGAGAGGGCATGGCTACAGTGCACTGTGCTCCTGCAATCCCCAGCTAGGAGACAGTCATTTGGGAGCTGCTAATGCAGTGTGGAGCAACTCCTAGGCTGCTCTAAACTATGCTATAACAAGTCTGATGATAAGGTAGCTGTACCCTGTCTCCCTTCCCCCACTTCTCTGTCACAAATAAGACTAAGAGTGCAGGTTTGCCTCTCTTGCTTTTAAGGTTTTGCCTTTACGGAGGGAAACTGCAGTTAATACTTTGTGAGAACATCCCTGAGTAAGATTCAGCATCTAAATCATTTTATTTCACACCTGAGTAAGAAAATGGGAATAGTTCTTCTTTCCTTCGGTAAGTTTAGGGATTTGTTTTGAAGCAAGCATTGCTCACATTTCACAAACTTGAACAAAATTAATGTAACGTATTTATAGTTCACACAACTGAAATGAAGTATCTGGGATTTTCATTCTATGATGAAAAATTAGTCAACTAAGTAGTTTTGCATTTGGTTTTGGTTGTTGGGTTTTTTTGTTTTGTTTTGTTTGTTACTGATTTCAAAAATTTTCCAAATACTAAAAGTTTCAGTGTGGAGCTGTTTGTCAAGTAAGATGCCAAGATATCATCAAGCACAACATAAGAGATAATATTAATATTGGAATATTACCACTGTATAATGGTCTTGGTCTGTGACATTAAAAAAAAAAAAAAGAAGAAATCCGTCAAAACAAAACCAAGATGTTTATTTTCAAAGCTGGAGACATGTATCCTGCAATACTCCATTAAAATGCCTGGATCTTTTAGAGTTAAATCATTCAGTTTGATGGCTGTTGTTGTAATAGACAGTTACTCGCTGTATCATTACTTAGGGTGTAATAATAATAATTGGGCAGGATTTTGCAGTCTTTCCAGGTTTATAACTCCTGTGCAAATCAAGTTCCACATGCAAAAGAACTGCAGAATCGGGCCCAATAGAAAAAAAGTTCATGTATCAACGGGAAAATAAATCCCCTAAATTGCTGTATGAAATACTGTCATAAAAGTATGCCTGGTATGTGACTGAGCCAGAGGACAAATCAGTCATACAACTACACGGTATCAAGATTCTCCTTAATTAATTTTCAACTTCTCAACTTTTATTTTGAAATTTTCTTAGTTTTGATACAAAATGAAATCTAGCCAGTCATCTTGCTGGAGAACTAACTTATTTACTGATAAAAAACCAACCTGTTAGAACATCGGGTACTCAGATGTACAATATATTTCACGTTCTCTAATGGATGAGCTGTTTTTCGATTGACACAGTGACATAGCAAGTCTATTCTGCAAGCCAATAAGAAAGTAGCTTCTTTATAATGACAGACTGAGCAACTGTCACTGTACAGCACCACCGTCCTTCAGACAGATCATCATCTTCATCAGCCATTTGATAAAGCAGATATAAAGCAACAGGGATTGATTTTGATCTCACACAGGAACAGATGAGCACCAATTATGCTGAAAGTCAAGAGTTAGACCAGGACAATATTATTGTAAGACAGATCAGAGTGAGACCCAGCCTAACATTATGTGTATCACAGGATTTGTGTCTCACTTTGAAAAAAAATCTCTGCTTCATCTCACTATGTATTTTGGCATTAGTGAAACAGTCATTACTTTCCTAATTATTCAGAAAACTCCACATCATTTTCATAATCTTGAAGAGAAGCTACACACACACACACAAAGCATAAGAAGTTGCACATACTGCATGTGCGCGGTTATGTCATTCACCTGACCATTGTAAAACAAACAGAGCTAATAACAGTAGAGAAATAGTTAATTGCATGAATAAAAATGTATCGTGTAGAAGTGCCAGACTTAAATCTCAGCTCTGCCTGCATAGATATGGCAAGTCTCCTTTTAATGAATTGGGCTCCAGGCCCACAACTATTTATCACATTAGTTTCTCAATTGACTTTACCAAAAAAGAGCGAGAACCTTGGGTCAGCCTTTATGTACCTGCTGCTGCTAGACACCCTTACCCAACCTAAAACTAGTCATGGGACCATTGAGCACCAGTTCCCTTTCCCGAGACACAACTCAGACAAGTTACAAGGCTTCTCTAAGTTGTGCCAGCTCATAAGGATGCCCAAGGGCCTGTTATATCCAACTGGTTCCTGGCTGCCCTAGCAGCTCATCATCCATGTCCCTCTTTTCCACACCCACGTTGCCTATGGTAGAGATTGGGGGGAGGGGAAGAATAGAAGAGAACAGAATAGGAGCCATTATACATTTTGCCACCTGGAATTCCCCATGACAGGAAAATCATGTAGTGGGTTAAGCAAATTTTCCAGCTGCATTGCACGGGAGGTGGGGGACAAATCTAGCCAGTGTTTTTTATTATTTAGAAGAGCATGTATCCGCAATTGTAATTGTAAGTTGTTAAAGTTAATTGTAAGTTATTCCGCAGTTGTTAACACAGGTGACTTGGTATGTTTCTGGTTCCCTGATTGGATTAATGAGCCCTTTAGAATCAGATTTCCCGAGCAGATACTCAAGAATACAAATTCAAAATGAATTTTCCATAAGTGTTCTAAAATATGTATTTAAATATGCCATTTCATCAAATATTCCTGCCAGTAAAATAATCTAGTAAAATATTCAGGAAGAATAAATACAATATAGGTGCAAACACATTCAAAATAAATTTATTTAAAAATACAAATGCATATCATCTACGTGTTTTTGCTGTACACCCCAGCTTTAGTCTTTTAACAGGCTTCTGTCTTGCTATTGTTCTATCAGGATCAGTGACCTTACCCTGGAGATCTTACAATTTTATAATCATTTCTAATCTTCCTAGCATTCCATTTGATCTACACTGTCTCTTTTGCCAAGCATTATATGCTATAAAATATCTTTCTGCAGACACAGTTTCAACCATCATCTATCTTATCAGTTACATTTGATCTTGTTCTATATTATCTTGTATACGTAGCTCAGTGGCTTGGATTTATTATATCCTTTCTTAACTGTTTGATTGTGACTAAACAACGGCAAGAAGCCACTTAGATATTTGCTTTGAATTACTTACCTTGCCTATAAGATTTTACCTCATGCTGAATATAACATCAGTCCCAGCCAAATACAGAGGACACATGGGGCTGAGACTAAGCTCTGGTGCCCAAGGCAGAGTTCTGCAAGAAGTTCCCTCTGAAGAGGAAATGACATTCTGGATAGTGTGGATGGGAGGGGGAGGGTCTGAAGACTAAAAGACGGAATAGAGTTTGGAGGGGATATATTTTGAATCCATCATATTTTGGCACCCTAGGTAGCTGCACAGTTTGCCTTATGGACTGTACGGGACCCCCAAGGATGCATATAAGGCAATCTTAATTGAAGTAGACGCTTCTGTCCAGTTTGCCTTTCTAGAGGTACAATCAGCCCTTACCAATCTACCAAAAATTTGTATTTTTAAATGAAAATTAGAAACAAGTTCTAAATCGGAAGATAAACCCCTTTTAAAAAACACAGCAGACCTAAAGAAAGGAATACTTATCAAATTACAAACACCACAGTGAAAAATCACAGTCATTCGGCTATGTGTCAAGATTCACCATATGTAGGAGATTCACAATAGAGCGATGCTCATCCCTTATTTCCTTTGACCTTTTTTCACACCCGATCTTATCTATAGCAAACATGCATGTTTTGTCAAAAAAAATTACTGGCTTTCTCCAATTACAATACTAACGCAAATAAGAGATAAAGACGATAAGGAACATCTCTGACAAGGACAAGTGACAAAGGAGGAAAAATATACTATATCTGATAGTAGAGCCACATATCTAGAAGTCATGGGGGATACCAAATAAGTTTGTACAATCAAGACAATTAATAATGTAATTATTAGACATCAGGTTCATGATTCTTTTCCTGATATAAAGACAGGTAAAGATGATTGAGGTTCCTATACTTAAGGTTTGTCTGGTAAACCTCTTTCAAGACAGACATCTCCAGGTTTATGTAAAATATTTTAGTTCTTTTTTTTTCCTACTGATATTTTCCCCATACTTTTGCATACTGTACTATTAAGCTGATTTTATTAAATCTCTCAAAATATGAAAATTTTAATTCCAATATCCGGTACATTTATTTTTTAATTATCAAGAATAAGTTTACCAGTAGGTAAGACATTCGATTTTAAAATTACTATCAATGTCTCCACTGCACACTGAGCCCAGACTCTGACTCAGGTTTGAGCAAAGCCTGTCTTCCATTCACACACAAAATCATTCTGACTTGGGTCCGCAGGCACTCAGGATCCAGGATGTAGGAACCTGCTAGGGGGAGTTGCTCAGGTCCAAGCTCTGTCATTTTGTAGCATGGATGCACTCCACAGACTGAGACAGAAGACTGGCATAGTGCAATATAGATGTGATAGCAAGGCTGAGAGATCTGGGCCCAGGAATTGTAAACCCACGTTTGCAATGCAATGTGGAGGCTCAAGCACAGGCTTGGAAACACTGAGTCCACAAGCCCAGGACTACAATGCAGTGTAGACATACCCATAGTGTCAAGATCCAAGAGGGTTATGAGTCAAATTCCAGACTTACATACAGAAATTGTGATCCTCATTACATTCATAGAACATGAGAGAAAATAGTACCAATATCTTCTTAATATGACCAGTACATATTTAACTGTGATAATTCAACACCGTTTATTGTGGTTGGAGTTCATATTCAAAACATTTTCAAAACAAAAGTTCTGCTTTTTGGTTTGAAACAACTTTTCATTTGGAAAGTTAAGTTAAAAAGGTCAAAATCAAAACAAAGCATTTAAAAATTATTGGAATGAAACGTTTCAATTAACCTGATCCAAAAAATGGATTTTCAGTTTGTGAAAATGAGAGATTTAGCCTTTTTGTCCCAATTTGGGACAGGATATTTTTCAAACTCTCAAAAATGCCCTCCCAGTTCTAGAAATAGGCACTGTTTCCCTCCTTCACCAGAGTGACACTTGTGTGAAGAACAGGCTTCCAAGGAAGGTGGCATCATTGGAGGAATTAAGAAAAGGTTGGACAAACACCAGCCAGACATGGTTTAAGTATGTTTGGCCCTGCCTCAGCACATGGGGGTGGACTAGAGGATTTCTCAAGGTCACTTCCAGTCCAACATTTCTATTATCTCTACGAGGACACGGTAGTTCAATTTCCATACCTATCCAGTCTTGTCCTCTTTGCTAAGACTGCCATCGAGTCTGCCAGTTATGAAGGTGGGTTTTGTGTTATTCACCTTACCCCCACTAGAACTGAACCAAGGCCAAACTTAACCAACTCAACAGTGGACATTAAACAGCCATCCAAAAATAACAGATGCTGAAGGCTATATGTAGCCCATTGCCAGTTTGCTAAGCCATTCAATTTCCCTTATGTACTAAATATGAACTACTGTTATATAAAATGTGAGACAGAAAAGCCAAAGGCTAAATTTCAGTTTACATACAACTATATGAATAGTGAACAAGTGTATACAGTTTTTGTAAAAATTAGATTAAAAGCTTTTTTTGTGAGCCCCCTGGATTTCCTTAAAATGTTTGATATGAAGCTTTTATCTCGGAGGTGAACTGAGTATAAAGATACAGCGACATGGAGGAGATATTTCTGAATATGTTTGAAGAAATTTCATCCATGAAGGAACCAAATTACCATGGTAATTATCATCGTCTTACTTGTAATTGTAAGAATAGCCTTACATGGTTCATACATATGAACCTTTCTTATTCTGTGTCCCTTAATCCCCCCTAGAAAGAGATTATCTTTTATAGAGTAGCAATATTAAATGTGTTCTGTCAACTAGGAAGCTATGGTTTATTTGGGTTCTTTGCAGATGGTGCCTTATTTGTGGCATAATTTTAAATGTTCCTGTTCTGCTTCAGTGCAACGTTACAGAAGACTGAGAAAATGAAGGTTCTAGAAAGCCTGCAAGTCTCTCATTCACTAGTGAAGCCTGAGAACTACCTGTGTGTTTATCAGTGTTGCATTGTCAAAAGAAGAGTAACTGCAGTAATGCAGAGGTGTTCAGTGAATCAATATAATTTCAACTCATTTCAAAAATATGTAAAAACTATTTAATATGAGAAGTCCAAAACAAAGGGAGAATCAGTATTAGTTTGTCTAAACTGTCAATTATTTAAATGTGAAGGGGGCTTTTGGTGTGAATCAACTATTTTGAACAATGATAGAGCAGCAAGTCAAGTCATGAGCATGTTATCAAACTGTATCTAGGTAACAGTCTTTAGCTTTGTTGACCCATTCTGGTAGTCCATTCTTCTGAATGGCTAAATCAAATGTAGGTAGCCATATTCCTAGTCCAATTCGTTTGCAGAAAAATCAATTTTTCCAAATGGTTCTCAATCACCCAGGAGGGAAGAACTAAGGACGGACAACTACTCACTTATTCAGTCTAGGAACCAAACAAATGACATGTGGAGTCTAGGTCACAAGTTCAGTTTAATTCAATCAGTGCCTGAATATTTGTTTCCTGAATGTTTGTTAAATGTTTGTATTGAGGGAGCAGGTAAATTAATTCATAAAACTGGCTTGACTTCAAAGAAGGACTTTCAGTATAATTAAGTGAAAAGAAAGACTGAAAGTCAGTCACCAGCTGGCAAAGCTCTGTGTGGAAATGAGTGACTCCTTGGCTCTCTCTGAGACAAGCAAGCAAAGCGAGACTCTGGATAAAGATCTTATGAGTGAGAGAACAGAAGTAGGATTTCCCGCATGATAGCTCTACAACCAAACATTGTAGAAAGAGATTAGAACTAAGACAGTTTTATGCAACAAAACGTAATGGGCTCGAATGCTTCACTAACATTTAGAATCTTGTTAATTTCTTACTCAATATGTTAAAGTATTCCATAGAACTTCTATTTTATAGAATATTTGCGTGTAATATACTTTTAATTAACTATATTTATCACTAATTTTCTTTGCGTTTGTGTGAAAATCTTAATATGAAGTTTAAACTGAAAATGAGACCACTTTCTTACACAACTTACACCTACATTTTTTGCACCCTCCAATTAATTGTGGGCAATGAAGATACTTAGTAGATACTTGTGGAAAATGAAGGAGATTTATATTATTTTGCATAAAAAAAATGTACCTCCATTTACCTTCTTGTTATTATCTTGGCAGACTGCATGGGAGTCAAATCAACAGAGGTTATATAGGGGAACAAGCAGGAAACAAAACAACGAGTCTGATAAGGCACCTCCTAGGAGAATACCAACAGTCATTAAGTGACCAAAGGATGAGCTGGTCATTGGGAAATACCTACCTGCCCGATGCCAGTCAGGTTCACAGGCCTACTTTTCCCAAGGCCAGAGCCTAAGATCAAAAGAATACTAAAAACTCTGCCATAGAAAGTAAAAAAGAGAAGGTGGTGAGCAAGCAGCAGCAGCTGAGAAAAAGAGGTGCTGCAGGAGAGGCATGGGGAGAGTCTGTCCGGCAGCAGTACCATGGCACTAAGGTTTTCCTAAGCTTTGATAGAGGTGATAGGCTCTAGGCAAGACCCAGGCATGTGGACCTTGGGCAGTTTTAACCCTCTCCTGTGCTTACTATGTACCTTTGGGCGAATAGACAATATGTCTGTTTGGAACAACCTGTTTTGAGTTACTTTAAATCAGCTACCTGTCACAGGCACCCAGAGGAGTGTCTTGCAGGCACTAATTAAAGTTGGGCCTATCGCATTAACATGTTTGGGAACAGGGAGAAGGTGCCACCCTGCAAGAGGCTAAGACTGGTAGAACTGCTGGTTTCCGCCCAGAGGTAAAGGCAGCGAAACCTGTCCCCTGAGGGATGCTGTTGTGAGGGACTGCAAAGGGTTATAAGGCATTGTTCATTCTAACTATGGCAGGACAGTGGACTAGGGGGAATTGTAGCAGGATAATCCAGTCTAACATGGGGTGAACTTTAAAGTGGGGAGTTCCACTTTGGGAAGGTGCAGAATAGGCCCGCTACTTGGAAAGGGCACCAAGGAAAAACTGGGGAAGAAATCACAGGTGCAGCTCGCCCCTGAGCAATCACAATACCCATCTGACTTGTGACTGAAGTTAGATATTTAAATGCATTACTACTAAGATTTGCATCTACTGTTAAATTGCAAGAACAGTAGAACCTCAGAGTTACGAACCCCTCGGGAATGGAGGTTGTCCATAACTCTTAACAAAAAAGTTATGGCTGTTCTTTCAAAAGTTTACTTTGAGCATTGACTTAATACAGCTCTGAAACTTTACTATGCAGAAGAAAAATGCTGCTTTTAACCATCTTAATTTACATGAAACAAGCAGTTTCCTTATCTTGTCAAAAAAATTAATTTCCCTTTACTTTTTTTAGTAGTTTACATTTAACACAGTACTGTATTTGCCTGTTGGGGAGGGAGGGGCACTCTGCTGCTGCCTGCTTGTGTACTTCCAGTTCCAAATGAGGTGTGTGGTTGACCAGTTTGTAACTCTGGTATTCATAACTCTGAGGTTCTACTGTACATTTTTCAGAGCACAAATTGAGTCTATTAAAGGGACACAAGACCACTGAAAATGTGGACTTTAGTCTTATCCATATATGGGTCTGCTTAAAAAACATTACAAAGTCTTACTATTTTATGCTGTATTCTGTTCGGTAGAGATAGTGTCTGTAAATAAATGCTATTGTATATAAAGTACTGATGACTGGATCTATTCAGAAAGCATATTGCTAAGCTAACTGGGAAAGACATTACCTAAAGAAGCAGCAGTTAAAAATAACCCTGTCTGCCACTGAAGTGGGAAAATATAATAATGAGGGAGTTCTTTTCACAGGCCACCAAATCAAAGAAACCTCATCTTGAGATAAAGGCAGCGTCAGTGATTGTACAAAAGGGGTGCGGTTTAAGTTTCCTCAGGGAGGTCAAAGTAAGCATCTGACGGGACCAGTTTTAATGGGGCCTTGGAGGAGTGGATGACTGTGAGAAAGAAATATTAAAGAAACTAGATGTTTATGCCTACAATTGAAGATGGGCATTTCTGTCATGAATGTTCTGTTTACTTGCTGCAGATAGAGGTTTCTCTGTTTCAAAAATATTAATAAATAATCATTCAGAATGCAGAAGCCTTGCTCAGTTTTTACTTATTCCATACTGCGGCAAGTTCCCAATGAAACCAATGAAAATCCTGTAAACTCCCCCTTGAAGACAGTGGGAGTTTGCCTGAGTAAGGACTAAGTATATATATGTCAGAATATGGCTGAACAAATAACTACAGATACAAATTTTCACATTTCTTACTGGCCCAGCCTTCTTCCCATTTAATTCAATAAAAGGGATTGTTGTTTTTTGTTTGTTTGTTTTTACTGATTTCAGTTAAGAGGATTGAGACCTAAGCTTCGGACCAAATATAAAAACAAAATATTAAGGCATTATCTGACTAACGAGGAGAAGTGGATGTAAACACAGCAGAAACACAATAACCTTAAAAAAAAATAAAAAAAACAATGAAGAGTCCTTGTAGCACCTTAGAGACTAACACATCTATTTGGGCATAAGCTTTCGTGAGCTAAAACCCACTTCATCAGATGCATGGAGTGGAAAATACAGTAGCAGGTGTGTGTGTTTATATATGTATTTCCTCCACATCAGGGAGGAAAAAATCACTTTTGTAGTGGTAATGAGGGTGACCCATTTCAAACAGTTGACAAGAAGGTGTGAGTAACAGTATGGGGGAAATTAGTTTTTAATGACCCATACACTCCCAGTATTTATTCAGGCCTAATTTGATGGTGTCCAGTTTGCAAATTTATTCCAGTTTTGCAGTTTCTCATTGGAGTCTGTTTTTGAAGTTTTTCTGTTGAAGAATTGCCACTTTTAAGTCGGTTATTGAGTGACCAGGGAGATTGAAGTGTTCTCCTACTGGTTTTTGAATGTTATAATTCCTGATGTCAGGTTTGTGTCCATTTATTCTTTTGCATAGAGACTGTCCGGTTTGGCCAATGTACATGGCAGAGGGGCATTGCTGGCACATGATGGCATATATCACATTGGTAGATTTGCAGGTGAACGAGCCCCAATGCTGTGGCTGATGTGGTATCTCTTGAATAGATATGCGGACAGAGTTGGCACCAGGGTTTGTTGCAGGGTTTGGTTCCTGGGTTAGTGTTTTTGTTGTGTGGTGTGTAGTTGCTGGTGATTATTTGCTTCAGGTTGGGGGGCTGTCTATAAGCGAGAACTGGCCTGTCTCCCAAGGTCTGAGAAAGTGAGGGATCGTCCTTCAGGATAGGTTGTAGATCCTTGATGATGCGCTGGAGAGGTTTCAGTTGGGGGGCTGTAGGTGACGGCTAGTGGCATTCTGTTACTTTCTTTGTTGGGCCTGTCTTGTAGTAGGTGACTTCTGGGTACCCCTGTGGCTCATTCATTACCCTACCTGAAATTTCCTGCACCTTGGTTGATAAAATGATTATACAAAATGTTTTTTTAAATAAGCTTTGGTTATTTGGAGTTTACTTTTTTGATTTTGAGCTCACAATATGCTCAGTAGATCTGTGTAACTGTTTTCCACACAAGACAACAGAGATGCGACTGGCTGCACCGCCTACTAAGGTTGCCTGGAAGTTCCCAGTTTGTAGTTGCTTACAACTTTGCCAAACTTTAACCATTTGGGGTGAATTTTTCCATGTTGGGTGACTGCCTCAGGCTGAATTTTTCTGGTAAATTACAGCCAAAACAGTTAGGCTGTTTCTGAGAACAAGTGTAAGGAAAAATACATAGTATTGTCTCTGTTTAAAAAAAAATCTTGATGTTTTCTTGGAAGAGTTCCGGTACTTTGGAGTAGGGTCTTCAAATTTTTCTACAGGAGTGGCCTTTACATTAGGGATGTGCCTTTTGCTGTGCCCATGAAAGTCTGTTCAAACTTAGTCAAGTTATAAGCATTTGGGGGGAAAAAAATCAAACTTTGCACATGGTCTGTGGAGACTTGCTAGAGCTTAACAGCTAAAATCTCCAAAGATTCTGTTTCAAGCCTCTCAACTCCTCTCCCACAGAGAGAATGAGCATGTTCAGCCCAGAGCCACTCAGACTTAGAAGGAATTTACCTGTAATGGCTGGTCCCACTGGGGAGTAGGGAAGTCAGGAGGGACAGGGCACAGGTGCCAAGAGCAGGGAGCCCATCTCTCCTATGTTCTCAATGACCTTCTTGCTGGTGCACAAGGAAGCCATCTGATTCTAATGCTGAGGGGAGGGAAAGGAGTAGATTGGGATTAGGAGTCTGGCAAGACTGGGACTGGTGGGTGAGTGAGTGAGAGAAACTGGGACTGACTGGGCAAGGAGACTGGGAGCGAGGGGGGTAGAGGAGGTTGGGATTGGTTGTGCAAGGAGACTGGGATTGGGAGTTATGGGAGGAGGTGGGGGCAGGCAAACAAACTTGGACAAGCAGCCAGAAGAAGGGTCCGGGGGTGACATTGAGATTGGGTGAAAGCCCAATAAGAGAGATGGACTGGGAGCATTTTGGGGGGAAGAGGAGAGACAAATCAGGTGAGGAGCTGGGAAAAGGGAACTAGGACTGGCTGGGAAAAGAGACTAGAACTGGAGATGGGGCGAGAGGGACTCAAACAGTGAGCCCAGAGAAGGAGACTAAGACTAGTTGGGGCAAGGAGACTGGGATGAGAAGCCTGAGGAATGGAGACAGAGCAGGCGAGGAGAGTGGGATTGAGACAAGGAGCCAGCAGTGGAGAAAAGGGGTTGGAGGGATGTGCCAGGAGTAGTAAAGCTTAAGGGACAATGAGCCGAAGAATCTGTGCTCACTAGAGAACACTCCCCACAAAACATGGAATGGAACTCAAGATTCTCAAGTCTAGCCACTTCTCTGCTCTCAGCCATTGAATGTGAAACTCATTGGCAAAGTACTTTTCTCATCCCCTCTAGTGGTGGTCCACATACATGATTATAACTTATCAGTATGCATACGATTTTGTCACAGTAAAATTAGGCAAAACTCACAAAACGGTCATGGTAAAAATGTACAAAATCAGGGTATGGTCATGGCAACAAAAAAATTGCAACAATTTAACAATAAAATATTACAGTGTAATGCAGAGGCATTGACAAAGACCCACAGGCTGGGTGGCCCCCTGAGGTGAGTCAAAGGGAGGAAGTGGCGGTCTCTCCCCGAGCCCCGCTGCCCAGGGCTGAAGCCCAACCCTGAGCCCAGATGCCCAAATTAAGAGACATCTCTTAAAATCACGGAATCCATGACCTCCATGACAAAATTGTAGCCTTAATTATCAGTTACTGTTAACTCCAGTGGCAGAAGTCTGTGCAGTGGATATAAAGATTCCATGCCTGCTGATGTCCCATGTAAGTGTCAATATGAGGTCACATGATGGAGTTTCTGTTTTTTCAGTTTGTTTTTTTTAAACACCTAGGAAATTACACACACACACAAAACTACATTTAAAAGAAAATTATTAAGGTTGCAAAGTCAAGCACTCAGAAGTTAGGAAATGCCAGAATTAAGGCTGCCTGTGCAACCTAGCTCTGCTCCCATGTCCCATAGACCACATGTCAGAGGCAGAGAGCATTGACTGGATTTTTAACTTGGCCAGAGGATCAGTCTCAAATACGTCTCCCCTATCCCGTGTCTTTCAATGGGGCCTTTGTTCCTCAAAGAGAACTAACAAAAGGATAAGTTGCAAAACAAGAACAGGTTTATTGACAGACAACATTAACAAGATAAAAGTAAACTTATGTAAGTAAAACAGAAAAGTATATCAAAGTAAAGTATTGAATAAAACACTAAGGACTCCCACAATACAACCAAATGGGGCCAAATACAAAAACGGACACTGATTGTAACGGAGGAGGGCTTGAAGCCCTAACCCAAGGCTACTCCCAAATTAGGCTAGGTAGAAAGAAAGATGTTGGGTATCTACCATATCCTGCAGCTTTAACCAATGGCACCGTCACGGCGGGACTGGCTCTGGTTCCAGATCTAAATGATTCGGCAGGCAGGCAGGATCTTCTGGCACAGGCTGATGGATGGTCTGTTCTTGCTCTTCTTGCAGTTCTTCTTTCCTGTGTCATTGTGGGTGGATGTATGAGAAGGAATGGCAGGCAATAGCTCGTCCTTCAATGCAGGTATGTGCCCTCCCGACAACCCTTAGTGTGGTCCTAGGCCTACCCTTCAAGGTGAGCAACAGCACTTGCTACCTCCCAGACAGGCAGTGACTGGAGACCAAAGCCTAATATACTGCCCAGTCACTGGGCAGACTACCAGTCAGGTGACCTGCCAGTTTCCCAGCCTTAAATGAAAAAGGGCGCCAAAACACAACAGTGGGTGATGAAGGATACCTAACATGGATTCCAAGTGGTTGTTACAGTTATCTAAGATGATGTTATGGGGAAGATGGTGCTATAGGGATATTACAAAACAGGAAAATTTCTCCCTACAGGAGGAGTCCTGGCCAAAGTGCACCACAGTACAGGTACTCTCTGTTTCCAAGGGATCGCAAGAAGCAGAATGTAAGTTAGAGGAGCCTCTTGGTCCAATAATACAGAATACAAAAGTAACTTAAGGCTTCCTTTGTCCTCCACCCCTTCCATTTCTGACTCAAGTGCAGGTCTGAAGAAAACTGAAAATCAAGCCAAAATTTTCAAAACAAACCTTTCAACAGTTTGGAGTTTGTAACAAAACTTGAACTTGTATTTCTATTCATACACTAAATACAGTTGTAATTAATATTCTAACTTGCAGCTAAATCCTTCAGTCCTTACTCAGCCAACAGGAGTTGTGTGTGAATAAGAGCTGATTACTCAGTTGACTTTAGCCCTTTAGGATCTATTATTTTCCATTGAAAACACCCACTAAGCTAAGCAATACTTGTGAGAGTTCTGTACAATGCCAGTGCAGCAGGCATCCTAAGATCCAGCAAGCCATATCCATGTCCCTAATGCCTTCACATATCATAATCATTTTGAAAGCTTCAACACATGTCTTCTAATGGTGTCACTCTATATAATGAGATATGCAAATTAGAATGCTATAGAGAGTCTTAATTGCATTATATCATTCAGAGTTGTAAATGTTCAGCTAGTTACTGTCCAGGTAGGGCAATCAGAAAAAGAAAAGAGAAATATTCTTTTAGCTGTCTGACCCCAAAATGAAATAGACTTCCATTACTAATAGGCATATTAATATGCTTCTCAGACACATGTAGAAACAGTGGGTAAACACAGATAGCCTCAGGAGATCATCAGCTTTTCCTTATAAATGCTTTATGAACCCTGGCTTCAGTGTTTTGGGGTCCTCGGGCCCTATTTCATATATTGTTTTTAAAGCTTATTGTAGACCCTGAGGAGAAAAACTTAGATCAAATACAGTTTGGCAGGTAAAGGGCATACTGGAAACTGCATAAGCATACCTGCTAAAGGGGGAATGTGTTCACAGGATAAGAAACCCTTTCAATGCTGTGCAGAAGGAAGTCTCCCCTGCAGAATTATTTCCCTTTGTCCCAACTATTATATCTTTCTGAAGGGCTATTGGACGCTCTATTTCAGTGGCTCTCAAACTTTTTTTAATGGTGACCCCTTTCACATAGCAAATCTCTTTTTATACATTAAAAACACTTTTTTTATATATTAAACACCATTATAAATGCTGGAGGCAAAGCGAGGTTTGGGGTGGAGGTTGACAGCTCGCGACCCCTCATGTAATCACCTTGCGACCCCCTGAGGGGTCCCGACCCCCAGTTTGAGAACCCCTGCTATATTTTTTTTAAACAAACAAAAGACAGCATTCATTACTACTGGTGATCCAAAGCGTGATGTCACTCTATTTATACAAGGGGTCACAACCCTATGCCTCTTTGTTCTTACCCCCACTGGTGTGTTGCTACTGTGTGCATCATCAGATGCAGGAACTGGAAACCAAGGGGAATGAGAATGAAACATCTCTGCATAAGCTGCATAGCCATCGCCTCTCTGCCCCACACAGCAAATACAAGAGCTTTGAAACTTTTAGGTTTCCTTTCTACTTATTCATCAATCTAGATAAAACAAAAGGTATCTAAATTTTCAAGAGTGACTAGCAATTTTTTGTGCCTAACTTAAGACACCTTATACAGGTGGTTGATGCTCACCATTTTCTGAAAATCAGGTGTCTAACATGAATCACTGTGGGCACCCAAAATCACTACTCACTTTTGAAAATTTAGGCCAATTTGATTTGTTTTCCAGAGTAGCATTTAACATTCATATAGACACATATGTATATTAAAACAGGATAATTCTTACAAAACAAACTTTCAGAAATTCATTATAATCATAAGGACTTCCTCTAGTAATAGCCAAACTAGGAGACATACAGAGCAATAGGAAGTTAAACATACGAGATAGGGTGCTGTACTATACCATTACTTTTCACTTCTATAGTGCCTTCTGTCTGAGGATCTCAAAGCTTTCCAAATATTAATTAAGCTTTGCAATACCCATTGAGGAAAGGAGGCAGTATTATTCCTTTTACCCACAGGAGGAAATCTGTTATTTAGCCACAAGACCAACCTTCTTCTCTTTATTGACACACTGTATAGTAAGTCAATAGAGGAAAAAGCTGGTGGAAACAGTCCTGAAAATAAATAGAGGCTGCAACTCCTTTAGAATACATCTTTCTATTCCCTTTGCGTAACTAAACTCCCTTCAATTGGAATAAAAAAAAAAAAACTCATACCAACCTGAACAATTTAGTTATGTATGATAATCCAGAATAAAGCTAAATAATGTGACTCATATCTCCTTTCCCATTGGTGTAGAAGCTCAACAAGGCATTTGAACATTTCTGACAAGGTCTCTTACCTCCAGCAAGTACATTTGATATTCATACAGAATTTCATGGCTGCCAACACTCAAACTCATGTTACTATACTATTACACCCATCTCAAGTTTTCTGGACCATTACACTTGTGAATTTGTTCCAACTGGCCACTCACAGATTTATATCGACCACCGTGGAAGACCTCCATCAGAATCAGATATGTAGAAAAGGGATAAAAAGTCTCTGATACAGATGAGGCAGACCAACAAAGAGGGTATATTCAATATGCCAGAGACATTTGTTCAAGAATCCACCACTGAAGACCCCAAGTCTTAACAGTCTGGTTATTCAGTCTTAAGTATTTCGACCTACTTAATTCCAGGGAGAGTGCTGAACACTTCTTTTTGATGCTACACTATTAAGACAACTTCTCCTCTTGCCATGGGAACCACACAGATCTTCCGTCGCTTTTCATATTATTGTACAAGATGTTGGATGGGGATTTTTATATGGCTCTTCTGAGCTCCTTGATCCCAAAACATAGACACAGCTGGGAACATCACCAGGCACTAGTCACAAGTCAGATGATGGAGACCAAACTTCCTCATCAGCGGGACACAGACAATAGTATTTCCTCTATTACTTTTTGTCTCTGCATACTTTATGTAAAGACCAGAATGTGTTCTTCATAGATTGAAAAGACACATGCATCTTACCTAAGTCAGATGACATTCCCACTCATACCCAACACCAAATCAAAATGAGCAGAATACATCTGAGAAGGTCTGATTAAGACCCTGAGAAAACCCAAAGAAACCCTGCCTAATGAGTGATTCACTGTATGTATCTTCTCTCACAACAGACAAAGTATATATTACCTTCCTCTAAAGTCAAACTGAGTTATGATCAGCACCGGATAATCATGAAAGACTCAAAATGCCTGGTCTTTCCCAGCTTTCATCTTCTCCTTCACTAAATGTAGAATACCCTCTGGTTTCCAAACAGTGGCAAACACTGTAGGGAAATGTTAAATTCAAACAAAGAAAAAACCTTCCATTTAATATAAAATTTTGATAAACTATTTTACAAAACCTAAATTTCATGCCTATGCTGCAAAGCATCATCATTTTAAGATTATTTCCTTGCATTTAGTTCTTTACATATTCTGGTTTATTTCCAAAAATATGTTTTGCTCAAGTGCAGTTCTAAAAAAACTACCTTCATTAAAGACATCTGTTCATTTTAAAATATTTTCATATGCACAAGTATTTTATGCATTTCCCCAATCAAAAAGATCACAATATATGGTTTTGTGAGAGACTGCATGTATGTTCCTTTCTTTTAAAAGAGATTGCATATTTACATTATCAGACTTGAAAAATAATAAAAGCTATATTGAACCAGAATGGCAATCACTTTTTTCTCCAGAACTTTGCTATCATCAAATACATACATACATATATACATAAAAGGGTCAGAGAATATTCAGACTCCACAAAACAGATCAGCTATAAATTATGTCATTGCACTGCAGGTGAACAATGTAGCCTGATGCTTTGAAAGTATGACATGAACTTACGGAAGCTGCCTATTAAAACAAATCTTATCATCACTTCATGGTTTTGGTGGTATTCATTGTTGAAGATTTTACCAGCAATACACTGAGTATCAAGCATTTGTCTAAACATTGAGAAGTGGAAAATGGACAACAAAAAGAGGTTTTCAAAGATTCTCATGTGGTCAAAGGATTTTCCTGTTACCAGGGTTGAGCAGAATCATGGGTTTAAGCACAGTCTATCACTAGGGGTCTTCACCACTTACAGAGTAATCATGCTGTATTTATACAATAGTCTCTTCCCCATTCTTAGACATTTTATGGAACATGCCCTCTTTTGTTCATAAAGGTTTGGGGAGCATAACTTGAGAAAAGCTTGTAAATATGTAAAGGGAAAACCAGAAGATAATAGACTAACCTCAGGAGGGGGAAAATGGAAACCTACGTTATTCTGTTGCCTAGTTTTCGGCATTGCTTAGTTTGTGCCGGGGCTTGCCAGGGCTGAGCCCCGGCACCTCAAGACTTGGCAGTCCATAGCCCCAGCGCTTACCACTGTCAGTGTCAGTTATGAAAGTGAAAATATTGTTTGAGCCCCAGCACCTCTTTTATTACAAATGAACACCGGTGTTAGGCAAATATTTGCAGTGAACCTCCAAACCCCAGAAGATTCTGAGCTCAGCTTTGAAGAAACGTCGGCTAGGCTGGAGTGAACTTGGGCCACAGTTATGGTTTTGCATTGAAATCATGGAAAAATTATAATTTCACAATAGCTTTATTATAGAACCAGGTGAAGGATGATATTTTAAATTAATTTTTATTTTAAGATTTTAGGCTCACTTGAACCTGAAACTCAGATGGGTACAACACACTTGGATCAAAATAAAAAAAAAAGTTTGCACAAAGCCCTACAAAATAAAACAGCTGCATTTCATATAGCTCTAGTGTTGACTCACATGCTGATGATGATTTGTTCTTCCTCAGTTTTCCTCTTCCACTAGGCAAAGTAGAATATTTAAAACTGCTTTAACCTAGCACAATGTAAATGATTTTGAGCAAAATTTGATGGACTTTTTGCACATTGCTGTCTGTAAGAAATATGCTCTTTCCCTTACACTGAGTGTGCATCTACAGACAATATATGAAAATGCTAAATGGTAAATGTATTTAATATATACAAAATCTGAAATGAAACAATCCTTATTACACCATCCAAGGAACTCTGATGACTACTTACCCATTATTTAGCTAAGATCAAGTGTAGAATCTCTTTAATAATACCTGATACATCTTCTATCTAGGAGATTATATCCTGCATTTGCAGGGCATTGACTCAATAATCTAATAGGCTTTTTCCATCTCTGACTTCTATTAGCCTATGAATCATAACAAAAGGACCATTAGGCAAACCATAATTATGGAAACAGCCTTTGACACATGAGACTAACTACTGTCATGATACAGGAAAAACCCTAAAATTACAACATGGACAGGCAATTGAAAGTAAAGCTTTCACTTTACCTGGGTGTTAACTTGCTTGATTAAAATTGAGACAAAATTTCAGTCAGTCACAGCAAAGGCAAATATATTTCACACACTTTTTCCTTAATAGGTAAATGCTCCGTCTTGACTACATAGAAAATGCTGTGTTGTCACAGTAACAACCACCCAGTCACCGAGTTTCACTCCATTTTCATAGGACATTTTCCATAGCTTTGTGTCTATACCACTAAACTTGCCCTACAGTCTAAACCAATAATGGCAGACTGCCCTTGCTCTGTAGTGGAAAGCTGCATGTCTTATCTTCCAAATGAGATTTTTTTTTTAAAGGAGGCAAGCATATTGCCAAGGTTTGCTATCTCAGCTATCTGTGGAGGATTCAGAAAAATAAGACGTACTCTAACAGCACTGTCTACCACATGCCACCTAAAGAAGGTCATCTGATGATTCACAGCTACCACAATCTGAAAGGATGAGTAAGAAACAAACAAAATCATACATTTTCATCTATTTATAGTAGATGTAAAACCACATATTAATGTAGCAAATTTAAAATATTGTAAATAAGACCAGCAAAATCTTAAGAATCTCCAAGCTCCCCTATGTAGAAGCTAGAAAACTCCACAAATTTGATTTGTGTAGTCCCCCCACCCCTGCCCTCATTCTCCTGTGATGGGCACAGGGTCCCCCTTCTCATGGAAGTAACAAGAGTTTCAGCCCCCTAAATCAATGGATTTCAGACCCCTAAATCAATGGAAACCTTGCTTCCCCTCACAGTTCCCCTCCGCCCCATCAGTAGCCAAACTGCAAATTCACTTGACAACCACTGCATCTAGAATCCCCCTCCATGAAGTTCGACATCATGGAAGAGGAATTTGTGCACATGCTTAACTTTAAATTTGTGAGCAATTCCCCTGACTTCAAATGGGATTATTCACCAAGCTTAAAGTTAACCATGCACCTAAGTCTTACCAGTAGCATGACTTTAGTAAGCAGTAACTTGCACCCAACTGGCCTTTCAACACATGTCCCTCCATCTCCCAATCTGCAAAGGGTGAGTGTCACAGACCCCTAGAAGGGTCAGAAATGAGGAAGGGAGCATACTATGAAGTTTTCTTTCCTCACTTTCATTCTTTCCCAGTCCAGATCCGTGATCCTTTTGACTCAAAGAAACTGTGGGAGCATTTATGATATTAGCAGAACACTACTTAAGGCATTCAGTGACACCAAAAGTTAAAAAAAATAAAGTACTTTCAAACAATGATTTTCTTCTGTTTTCAACAAATGTGCACAATACATTGAGCATCGCTTCAAACAGAAGTTGCTCTCATTAGCAGTTTGACTGATACATACTTTTTCCATTAATACATGCTCCCTTTTTCTCACTATCTTCCAAAAACATTTAAGCAATGGATGCTCATTAAAGACACTCTGTGTGGTTTCATCTATTTACAATGTTCCTATTTACAAGTGCTATAAAGAAAAAAAAAACATTGACACACAATATCACTTCCTTACCTTTTTAAAAAAATGTAGTTTCACTTCTATTGCTTAGAAACATGAGAATCTAGCTGTAGAACTGCAAACTGGGCCAAACTAATGCATTAAATTGTTGTACAAGCTTTCCCACACAGCTGTGCCAATGCACCACAAAGCAGACTTGCAACACATCTGTTCTTCCAGTCCCAGCCCTCTGCTGAGGAGAAGCTGCCAACTGTGCCTAGCTGTGCCAAACCATGTGGCAGAGGGTTTTTTATTGTTGATGTGGACAGACGTCCAGTAGGGACTAGGGGGAAACTGACATTTATTCCTATTTGTGACTAGCAAGATTTGAAAACAGGTCTTTTTGAACATCAACAGGGGAAAATGTATACAGACAGTTTTTGCAATACTATATTCAAGGCTGTATTAACGCTTCCATTTAAAAATCCTATTGTAATGAGGTTTATAAGTTGGCAGGAAATAGTCTCCATAGTCATACATGATCCCAATCTGAAAGACTTTTTCTAATTAAAGCCCTTATACTAAAGAACATATAAAATACATTTGAAAAAAATCTATGCAGACAGACCCCTGCAGAGAGCACTATTGATTCAATAGGTATCCATGTAGGTGCCAGGGCCCATGCAAGCAAAGCTCCTTAGGTTTGGACCTTAATTGTTAAATGAATATGTCTGTTTTTCTGGTTTAGGATAATGCCTTAAAAAAAGGTATCTGCTTGTTTTCATCACTTTTTTATATTTAACTCCAAAACAAATCTGGTTTTGAAAATTCACTAAAAGTCCAATTATTCCACCTTTACTCACCCTGAGTAGTGCCTTACTATAGTCTAATAGTGTTTGAAACATGCCTTTAGGGAAGCAGAGAATACTTTAACCACTGACTTTAATGGAAGCAAGCTCTAAAATATAGGGCAAGCATTGGCAGGAAATGGACTGAAGGCAGTAGAAGCAAAATTATTCTAGTATTGCAACCTTATCACACATACAATAATACTTACCCATTTTTAAGGTTACTCATTTAAGGCACAGATCTTGGCATGCCATTGAGGCCCTTTATTTATTTTACTCTTCCCCAATTGCTTTAATTAATTATTCTTCCCCAAATTCCATCTAACTTTTTGATGTCTTCTAATAATTAAATACTCAGGACAGACTACAATATTTCTGCAGGTACAGATTCCTCATATAGATAAGGACTATCACTGCCCGGGTCTGTCCCACAATGCCTTTGCACATACAACTACAAATCATATTTGCCTTTTTCCTTTTGTCGTCGTATCAAGTTACAAACACAAATTAAACTTGCTGTTCACTCTTAGCTCTGATTTAACATCACTACTTTCCATACATCTCCCTCCCACTAAATGTCTGTTTTGTGTTTATTTTTCACCAGCTAACAAAATGAGAATCAACCTTAAAAAAAAATCTAAATCTATTTCCTGACCATGACCTTAATCAGATCCACTGAGGCAGACCATACGGAACACCTTACTGCATTCAGTGTGACTCCACATGGATCTGCTTACAAGAGCAAGATCCATATTCCTAACCTCTCAGTGTCCCCTTTGTATTATTTATCTGTCCTCACTGATGTTTGCAACTCCTCCCAAGTAATGTATTATCTACAAATTAAATTCAGTTTCTGTTCACCTCTTCTCTCTGAAATCATTATAAAGATGCTGATCACTGTAACACTCCATTCTACACCTCTCACAACTCGATACATTGTTGTTTATCTTACTTACCATTTTATTTATCGCTCTTCGGTTGTTTTCATTCACGTGAAAGTGCTCGTATCCTAACCTAGCCAGTTTGAATTAATCTTTGAAGTAAGATTTTGTGAGGCACTGTATCAAAAGTCCACATATATTACATCTAATGTGTTCCCTTTCATCCACTAACTTTGTAAATAATTATAAAAAATGATTGAGCTTGACTGGCAAGATTTCTTCCGTATAAAAAAAAAATCTCATATTATTTACATAACTTTCCTGAATAAATATTGCATTTTTCATACTAACTGAATACTTAGTTCACCTGCATCTAAAACATATTATAAATGTTCCCAGAAATTGCATGTATGTTTTCTGTTCACAAAGGGAATATTATTCCAGAACTAAAATTTACAAAGAAATCTGCATGACACAAACCTTTCCAGGGATACAAAAATTTCTTAACAATGACTAGATGCCTACACCGAGCCCCTTGCTTTCTGATGCTCCCTTCTTTTTGATGACCCAGAAGATATCAGCAAATTAATAGATAACCATGATCATCAGGTTAATGCTAAATAACCATGATGTCATCCTGTTTATTTTGATACCTACACCAGCACCTTCTTATGGTTATCCAACTTCATTTATGCCATTTTGCTTATACTGTTTTATTTTGTCAATCTGTTCAAAATATAAAGTTTTAGAAAAAAATGCACTCTAGAAAGCAGATATAGATATGGCTTCATCCTATTCATGGGCTCCAGTTAAGGACAGTGGTGTATCTGTGCTCAATATTTTTTTTAACCAGGAAAATGCAATTCATTCAACATTTTTATTTTAATTCCCTAAACCCTAACTTTGGAAATTAGAACCATGTTCATTTGTAGTCTTATAATAGAAGTCTCTTCAGGCATACAAACACTCCTAGTGTAACTTAAAATTACTTTCCATATAAAGGGAAATGATACAATTTTCAAAATCGCAGAAGACACTTTGGATTCTAAGTAATTTTTTACCCTAAATCTCCAAATAATTAAGGAGATATGCTGATACTTAGAAGGAATTTTTAAACCAGTGTGCAGAATTTATAGCTTCACATTCTGATAACAAAGAGCAGAATTTGTAAGGCTACCTTCCGAACATTACTTTTCAAACTGATCCTTTAATGCATAGGTGCTGAAACTACGGGTGCTGCCACACACCCTACTTTGAAGTGGTTCCATTATATACAGCATTTGCAGTTTGGTTCAATGGCTTTCTGCACCCTCCACTATAACAACTGTTCCAGCACCCCTGCTTTAATGCCAATAGACTAATTTAGCTTGCCTGGACGCAGATGGACAATAAATTTCACTGCAAACTGGGGGTGGACTTATGATCCCAGACCCCAGGCCTCTGAAGCTGAGCATGTCATAGTAATGATGAGTTCAGACCCCAGGGAAAGCGTACAGACCAAACTGCTCATAAAGCATCCATTCCTAGCAACTCCATGAAGTAAACCAACCCTGACATCATTTCCAGAGAAAGCTGCTCACCTGCCCTTCCACCTGGAGGTAAGGAGCTGTCATGGCAGCTGACAAGAAGTAAGTGGAGATAAAAACAGGAGAAATATGTGGGACGAAAAAAATGTCAGACCTTACAAAGTTAGGAACATTCTTAAGAGAATAACATTTAAAATAATCCTACAGAATTAGCAACAGGGTTAAGGGGAAAAAGTGATTAGTGGTATATTATAGTTACTAAATCACCTGCAGAACTTTCTGCCAAGTCTATCTCACAGATCTGGCACAGAGAAAAGGTTTTGCATACCATTTACGTTCATCACCTATGGAAATAAGTGTCCGTATATAGTTTTCATTCAAAACTGTTACACTTGGCAGTTACCTATGAGCATGTTAAAATAAACACACAGCTATTACACAGCCACACACTACAGCAGACACTATACCATACAGTGTACCACGTTCTCTAACTTACATAGCCACAACTATAGTGCAGTCACAGTTATTGATTCGTTTGTGAGTGCCAGACTAAATTATAGTTATTCTTTGGGTCTCTACCTGGAGTCCACCTCAGAAACTTCAGCTGGTGCAGAATGTGGCTGCCTGCTTACATAGTGATAATTCTTTCATGAATGACACGTGTGCTCTGGCTTCCAGTTTGCTTCTGGGTGCAATTCCAAGTATTGGTTTTGATCTATAAAGACCTCTCGAATTTGGATGCTGTGTATTTTAGAGACTACTTCACTCCCCATGTTATAATCCAACTACAGAGAACATCTCAGTCTCTCAAGGTCACATTCCCTAGATGTGGAGGATGGAGGCAGAACATTATCAAAGGGGAACTCAACTCCACAATTTATTCTTCAACCTTCATCCAGCAAAGCCCATCTTTTTTGGCCTTTAAGACATGCTGCAAAGCTTGCCCCTTCTTGTAGGCTCTTTTTGGAGCCATTGTTTGAGAGAATTGGAAGGGGAGGCTGTTCATAGAATCACAGAATATCAAGGTTGGAAGGGACCTCAGGAGGTCATTTAGTCCAACCCCCTGCTCAAAGCAGGACCAATTCCCAACTAAATCATCCCAGCCAGGGCTTTGTCAAGCCTGACCTTAAAAACCTCTAAGGAAGGAGATTCCACCAATTCTCTAGGTAACCCATTCCCGTGCTTCACCAACGGTGAAAAAATTTTTCCTAATATCCAACCTAAACCTCCCCCACTGCAACTTGAGACCATTACTCCTTGTTCTGTCATCTGGTACCTCTTTCAAACCCCCTTTCAGGTAGTTGAAAGCAGCTATCAAATCCCCCCTCATTCTTCTCTTCTGCAGAGACTGTTCTTGATTTAAAGGAGATACTTTAACCATTAATAGAGATATTAAATCAAAGTGAGCCTAACAGTATGCCTTGCTGCCCTTCACTGGACTTGTCTATGAGAGCCCCTCCATTCTGGATATTTTACCTACGTACCTCTAGGTCCAAAATAGCACAACCCTTTAATTCAGTAACTAATGTACCACTAATCACTTTTTCCCTTAATATTTTAGGCACATCACAAGTCGCATCTCTTTGCCCAGACTTTTGTGGAGGGTGGGAGCACAAACAATGATTTTTTGCTTTGTTTGTTTTATTACTGGATTACAGCTAAATTTTGACAACGTGTAGGTCTTGAGTGGGTGACTGTATTATACTGTATTATTTTGTATGTGATTTTAAGTAATGACAGACTGTCTAAAGCTTTGGATGGGTGTGTTGTTTTAGAAAACAAAATAACATAGGGCTAGTAGATATTTAATGTTGAAAATGTATTCTATTCATTTAAGTGTAACTGAATGGACACATTATGTGACAATACTGTATTGAGAAGGTTTTGTTTGTTTTGATAAAGTACTTCCATCCGCAGGGCTGAGGTACATCTCTCACAAGCACTACAGTCAAGCATACATGCACAACCATGCCCACACTATGTTTTAAAAATTACAAGGGACTGGTTGTCAGAGGCACTGGATTCTGTTTCTTCCATGGATACTCTGTGAAGGAAATGTGAATAAAAAGCACTGTATATATAGGGGGAACGTGTTATTTTATTACAATATCTTTTCTGATAAATGGGCAGATGCATAAAGGTTAAAATTACTCTTACATTGTTTCAAAGATCCCTTTACTCTAAAATGTACAATATAGGTTAAGTATCAAAATAAAAGGGCCAAAAATGTCACACCAATTCTTCTATCACACTCAGGATTACAGATCAACCTCCTGATCCTACACAAATTAGGTTTCATTTCTTATAAAAAGAACAAATATACACCCACACAACCACTCTAGACATAATCTCATCATATTTGCAGCCTACTCAGCAAAGGTGTATTTGTGAGTTTGTAATCCACAATCAATCCTTTACAATCAAAAAAGTCACTTATTGGTCAGGTATGCTACCTAGCTTGTAGAAAACATTGCATTTGAGATTCAAATGCTGACAAACCCATAATTTTTGTGAGTATGATCATCCTAATGTATTTACAATAGCATTCCCTACTTTAAATTGATTTTCAGTAATAAGAACCCCATATTTATAGAGCATCTACATCAAACTTCAGATATGCATAATCCATTGCCTTCAAGTCTTTCAATGGCTCATGATAGATATGTCTTACTTTTGAAAGAAAACACAAATCACTTCTTTCCTCACAAGAACTGCTCTGCTTACAGTTATGTCATGCTCAATAGAAATAATCCCGTTATTTACATAAACACATTTTTAAAACAAAAACAAAGCTTAAATCCCATACATTTCTTTTCAGACCGAGCTCACTGTCTCCAACCCAGCCCACCACACCAACCTGGCAAAAGCTATATTTTACTTAAAAAGAGAGAGAGAGAGAGAGAGAGAAAATCAGGCAGAGAGACAAAGCAGCACACCATATACAAAATGTCAAACATGTCAAAACATTAATGAATACCAATATCTCCCACCACACCATAACCAGCTGTAAAGGTTATTTAGGGCTAACACCCCTGCCAGGACAGATTTTGCAGTTATGGATTTTATTTTTCTTATACTTAAAAATGAGCCACAGGTGTGTCAAATATGTTTTGAGGTATGCAGCCAACCCAGGGATTCCTACAACTGAGAGGGCACAGGAGGAAGTACACAGAACAGGGATCTTCAAGTTTTGACTACATCAAACATGAATTCCTACTGACTTATTTCTAACTGTACATCCTATGGCAATTATGGTAATTAAGTAAAGGATTAATAAAGCAAGCATTGCTGGTTGCATTCCAAAACTAATAAAGCTCCTGTAAAAATCTGCCTACAGTAATATATCTTTTCAATACTTCATCTTAAAAAGGCAGTCTCAGAAAATGTTGCATAACTTTCTTGTCCCTAAGTCACCAATTGTGAATTATCTCAGAATAACTGCAGACAAGTATAGTTTTATGGGACTCAGCATAATACATGCAAAGCGTACTTTTATACTACCCAGGCCCTCACAAAGCTGATGGGAGGGGGGGGAGGGGGAAAGCCAGTACAAATTATTGGGGCCCAGCGGTCTGGAAGGGGACCCGAGGCCTGGCTTCCCCAACTCCCCCCCCCCCCCCCAGTCGGCCCTGTTTAGCCGGTCCGCCCTTGTGGGGGGGGGGGAGGGAGGGCTGAAAAAAAATTTTCACCAGGGCCCGAACCTGCTCTTGGTGGCCCTGGGCCCTCAGCAGGAGCGGAGCCAGGGTTTTTGCCCCCCTAGGCGGTAGCGCTCCTCCTCAGAGCATTCGGTAGCGGGGGTCCTTCCACTCCGCATCTTCGGGGCGCTTCGGCGGCAGGTCCCGGAGCGAGTGAAGGACCCGTCGCCGAAGCGCCCCGAAGATGCGGAGCGGAAGGACCCCCGCTGCTGAATTGCTGCCGAGGACAGCAAAATGCCACCCCCCAAATCCTGCCGCCCTAGGAGACCGCCTAGGGTCGCCTAGTGGAAGCGCCGGCCCTGGCCCTCAGATAAATGAAGCTTAAATTAAATGTTAAAGAGGAACAGAATCTATTGTAAAAGCAAACACCTGACCTAAATCCACCATATTTTTGTCAAATGCGCAAATTCTAATAAACTTGGTAAATTAATATATTTGTGTAACCCCATCATCCTTCCAAAGTAGACACAGCTAGGCGTTCCACTGTCTTTTGGAAGGAGGCAGACAAAGACAATCCACTGCCGTCACATGGAAATGCTGTATGGACTTTGCTGGAAATGGAAGTGTGGCTTTTAAAGAAAGATTAATCAAGCTAACAGCCCTGGATCTCCTTTCACTTACACATCAGGATACAGAGTTCATGACTCCTCTGAAGTCAATGAAGTGATACTAATATGAATAAGGTCAGAATCAGGCCTAAGGAGTTCAAATGGTGGGTGCAAGAGAAAAGGAGACTTCGGGGCCAGCTCAGGCCTGGCTGGAGCTTTTCTTCCTCTACCATCATGTGACAACTTGCTCCCAGGAGAGAGAGAACTTCCATCACCGGCTATGGAGCTACAATAGCTAAGACAGTGACCTGGAAACTGGGGGTAAAAAGAGTCCAAATGTTTGCATTGCCCATAGACAGGGCCTGGTAAAGCGCATGTACAGTCACTCCTCCAATTTGCAACTTGATGCTCCGCTTGATGTTTGCGTTCTTTGAACTACACCTGCACGCGGCTGCCTGCCTCGGCCTTTCCCTGGGGCTGGAGAAACCAAACTAAGGAGCAGCCGGTCTCTCTCCCCCATTCAAGGGGCCCTTTACTCCCCAACCTCTTCCCCCCACCCGGCGTTAAAGCGGGACAGCCGCCGCCCCCGGCTACTTACACACTGTCCGCTTCCCTCCCACTGCCCTGCTGCAGAGGCACCGGGCAGCCGGTAGGCTCCCGCGCCCGGCCGGCGCTGCTGGGGGAGTCAGTCCCCTGCCTGGCTAATGCACCGGCCCGCTCGTTCTGCGGGCCCCGAGCCAGCCAAGGGACACTCCCGACCACACCCAAGCGCCCAGGAGCCGCGAGGAAAGGCGATGGCTAATGGAGCCAGCCACAAAATGGCCGCTCTAGGCAGGCAGCGGCTTCTCTTTGCCAGACTTAAAGGGCCAGCTCCCAGCGGAGCACGTGGGCGCGGAGGGGGGTGAGCGGCACAGGAGCTCAAGGGGGCGCTGAGCTCCCACCTCTGGACGCTGGGGGATGTGAGGGACTTGCAGGGGTCTAGCGCCGCAGCCTGGTGCTGCCTCAGGGCCCGTGGGTTTCCTTGGGCGTCAGGGGCCCACTTCCGCCCGTGTGACAACGAGCCGCGCTGGTCGGTATGTGCCTGACACCTGCTCCCAGACCGCTGTGGGGAAGGGACCCACCGCCAGTCTCCCCGCGTGTCTGCTTCTTCCTCCCTCGCAGGACGGCCTCGTTCCTCCACCCCAGCCGCTCTCGGAGAGGCCCTTCCCAGGCAAACTCCAGGCGCCCAGTTCACTAGACGGGGCCGAACATAAAGGAAATCAAAGGGCCCCAATTATGATCCTAAAAAGAGGGGGAAGGGAGGCACCTAAGGGTGCAGCCAATTCACAGTGGTCGCTGGCAGAGTGCACATGTTCACAGGCACACATGTTCCTGGCTCCTCGTCTCCTGCTCTCAGCATGACACCCGCTTCCCTTTTGCTGTCCCCTGTGCCCAGATACCCACTGTCAGCTGGTGTCTATCCTGACATCTGTTCACAGCTCTGCTCCCCGGGCTCCATCCTCCCATTGAAGTCCGCAGGAAACTTGAATGGGAAGAGGATCACCAGACCCAGACACATGCCTGAGTTCCTTCGGATTCACTCTGCCTCCTCCAAGTCCACCCCAGGCTCAAGGTCAGCGGCTGTCTCTGATCTCCCCCATTTCCAGCGGATCAATCTCCATATCTCTCCTTCCTTCCCCCTAGGACTCGGTGCCCTCTTCCCTACCCTCCAACCCACAAGACCCCTTGCTTCTCTCTTCCCCCGTCTCTTGCTTTCTCCCATCTCTTTGCCCCCTCCGACCTCTTTCTCCCTCTTCTTTCTCAATTACCCCACGTAATCTCTCCTCCCACTGCACCTACCCGTCTGCTCTCTCCTGTCCCTTCTTTCCGCCACTCCCCGCCCCTTTCCCAGTGTCCAGTTGTCCCACTCTTTCTTTTCCTCGCCCGGCTCATCTCCCTCCCCATCTAACTCAAGTTCGGTCTCTCTCTTCTCTCTCCTTCTCCACAGCAGCCCGGAGGGTTACATTTTGCCTGTTCCTCTGTCTGACACCGCCTCACATTTTAACACCACAGCAGACTCCCCCATAATAAGCGCGAGCGCTCGGCGTTTGCCTACTAAAGATGACAGCATCCTCCATCAGCGCTAGATCCCTGTGCGAGCCCTCTGAGCTGGAAGTGGGACAGGCACTTTCCCTAGTTGCTGGAAGTAAAACAATCCTTTACCAAATATCTGTCACCCCCACAGCAGCAGAGCCCTGCAATAGCTGAGCTCGAATCACAGCACAATTTGGCTGTGCTCGCTTGTATTGTCCACAGCCTTTGTTTCTTTCTCCGATCACCGAAATAATAGTTGATGATAAAGAAGCAGTGGGGGAAATCCAATCGATTGCCATAATTTCTCCACCTTAGCATTTATATTTCTTGTTATTTATGGGGCGGGGTAATCCATTCCTTATACTTGCAAGTGTTTTGTGGTTTGATCAAATAGACAGTTTTCTCCTACTGAAAATGGGATCGCTTTTTATGTCTAACAAAAACTTTCAGCGATAGATTTAGCTGGACGTTTGGCAGATGTTTAAGGACTTGCTATCATTTCCGATATGCTTAGGACTTGACAAAAGGCGTAATACCTATTACATAAACGTGTGCGTGCATGAGTAAATGCAACCTCACTCACTTTACCCAGGTGTGTGTGCTGCACATGTCAGTTTATGGCTATCACTAAAGAAATATGCTTAAAAGACTATAATGAATTGACGTGAAGTCTCATAAGCTCTTTTACTTGCCTTATACGGCACTCTGAAAATCCTGAAAATAGGTGAGCCCGCATAACATATAGTAAATGTGCACAGAAATTATTGGTAATTGTCTGAATTTGTGTATTATTATTAAAATGCTTCGGGGATATAAACTCCAGTCTATACTAGCATGTAACATTTAAATTCAAACAACTGCTCTGAAGTAACCTGAAATGGCATCCTCCCTTTAATGTGTGCATTACTCCCATTCACTTTAATGGAAGTTCCTTGTGGTACCCAGGGGAGAATAGATTCCTACACGTCTTTAGCGTCCTGTCCTTATTGCAGGGGTGTTTGCACCGTGAGTAATTGCATTTGTTTTATACTTGCTCCTAGTAGGTGGGTGCCTGTCGCCACATATACATGAAACCATCTAGTGCATATGCATGCACAAGCAGCTGCCGATTTTACAGAGTATGTGGCAATAAGCCCCATCTGTCTAAGAACAAAACTGAGACCCACATGTGTTGTAAGAACGGCATTTCAAGATGAAACCTGAATTTCCTGGCTTCTTTTATAATGACACTGATGGTTATCCCCTATATTTTCAAAATGGTGCGCCGGGTTTTAGTCCTGGGATTCCCATTAAAGTCAGTGACCTCCGGATTGTTTAAGGGTATTTACAGAGAATAAGCCTTGAGTAGAAGATGAAACTCTTCCCAAGCCTGGCAAACCAGTATCCTTTCCATTCTGTTGCAATAACCAGCCGAGTTATTGTGACATATGACATAGCTGCTGCTGTGGAAGCAACATGACCTATAGGCATAGCTGAAACGATGCTATTTGCACAGTGACGATGTATTATAAACAACGAACAAAAAAATAAATGGAGTTTCGCTCTTGGTGTGTATACTCACGCTTCTGGAAATGTATGCGTACAGGTGTGGCACCTCCTTTCTGATGAGTACCATCCCAGAGACAGCCTGAGTTCTCCCTCCGTTCTCAATGCCTGAAAGGCTTCATTTGACTATTAAGATCTGTGATAGTGCCTGAAAAATTAGTTCAGAAGGCGATGGAACATCCATAGGACAAAAGAATGAAGCGCACATGCTCACAAGTCCGGCCACACTTGCAGGCACGCTGGTACATCAACGATTTATGGGCAGACCCTACGCTCTTTAAAGTAAATGAGATGGTTGCCATTGCCTTCGATGGAAGCAAGATCGGGGTCTCTTCGAGCTAAGGGATGCGAATGGTTGATGACATGTTAAAAGATTGCCACTAAGATGTATTGCCTCATCATCTTAAACTTATTATCAGTTATGAGGGTTTGGGGGGGCTGAGGAATCACACTAGGATTTTTGTTTTCTATCTAAATGATTTGCAAAATACGATTATAGAACTAAGAACAAATCATGCACTCCGAGTAGCTACCAAAGAGTGACGTTTACAATATGCCAATAACTACCGGTAAGTGCAAAGGTGTTGACCTGATTTCTTTAAAACTCACACAGAGAACCAAAAAAGTAAATTATATAATAAAAAGAAATACATCCCTGACATTATTGCACGTGGTATTATTTGTTAGGTTGTTGGATGGAGAGCACATTAGGCCTTGAGCACCTGTTAGATTTGTTGTGTATCCTTTCATTACATGCCCAGCACCCCTCTATTGACTATGACAATGGAATGGTCCATCAGAGATCAGGATCAAATAACTGCTCTGGCAAAATAGGAGTGTTTGCTGTGTAAAGAATTGGAAGCATTTCACGTGCTGAATATAGCCAGGATCTATCATTTTAGAACAATGCACACATGCAAAACAACAGATAAGATTACATCAACTAAAAGCTGCAAAATATTGTCCCTTCACCTTCTGGTTTTTGTCTCAGAATATTGTCCCCTGCTGGGGCAATATTTTGCCCCTATTGACCTCCAAAAGTGATTAGGTCTGCAGCCTCCCAGAAGAGGCTAGGCCTTGTTGCAAAGGGCTTTGGCTCAGCAGCCTCCATGCCAGAGAGGCAACAGATGAGCTCTGGATTAAGGGGTATGAGTGGATGGGAGTATGTGAACAACGAAAGGTCACTGTGAAAGAATCGCTGCATATTTGGGCTAACTGGAGATTTTTCTTTAGTTCAAAGAACTTCCCTGGGAACATGAAATCCATAACAACACAGAAAACATAGAAAGTTCTTCCCATAATTGTTAATTGTGTGCACAGAGCTATATATTATGGAGCTAAGTAATCCTCTCTTTTTAGAGGTATTTACATAAAGTGTACATGAAGTGAAGTGTTCATATGACAATGGATCTCTCTTCTCGAAAGCTACGTGTATTAGATACACAGAGAGATATAAAATAACTCCCAAGACACACTTATTGTCCGTCAATGATGTGCAGGAGGCACCTAAAAGGGAAGGCTGAGCTATTTGTGTTCAGCAACTGAGAAAATAAGTCACACAGGCACAAGTGAATTCTTCCTCACTTGTAAAAACACAAGCTCCGTCCTTGTGCCCTAGCTTTCAGACCGATGCGAGTCCGTAACTAAATATAAACGTGGTTTTTGACATAACAGCATCTTTACATTTAAAGTAACTGTAATAAGCAAAGTCACGGTAGAGGCGTGCCAGAGAATGAGAAGCGTAAAGACTTTCAGAAGAAGCGCACGAAACGGAGGAAATCATTTTGGAGATGCTAAGAGAGACGATCAGCATCAGGAAATAAAAATAACTTTACTTCCCAAATTGATTTAACAATAGGTGTCTCCATAAATTAATAGTATTGTCCCTCTGTTGACGTGTATTCTGCATAATCTGTACATTTACCCAGAGAAACATTAATCTGTTAAAAGCATTGGGCTATATTCTGATATCATGCACATCTGGGTAAAGCCGGAGTAACTCCGTTATAAACTACACCTGGGTACATCCGAAATAACTTCATCATGAGAACAGAATTTGGCCCAACGGGGGGATAGTTTCAGCGTTTGTTTCAGTGCATTTGGGGATAAGAAGTCGAATGACCCCGAACCTAAACACTGCCCTGGAAAGTTTCGAGTATCTTTGGAGAACCTCACTGCGGCTTGGATTTCGAGGACTGCGTGAGGGTATCATAGAGACCCTGCCTTTTGATCCTTTGCCTTTTCTCCGCTTAAGGGATCGGTCAGAGCACTAATTTAAAAAAGTTTGATCCGCAGCGACAGAAGCTTCCTGCTCAAAGACTTTCAGTTCCCTGGCCCCAAACAGCTGCGGTTGGGGAGAGACACGGGGGATGAGACATTAGGAAGATTTTGCATCCCCTGTATTGCTTAAGAGTCAGAGTCTGGGAGAGCAGATTGTACCGCAGAGAGCCCCCGGTCCTTCTCCCTTTAGGGACAAACAACAGACAAGCTGGACACAGGACCTGTCTCTTCTCCGCTCTGGAGCTGGACAGTCCTCTGCCCACCTTAGCCCAAGCGCAGCCTGTGGGGTGAAGCGGAGAATCGGAGAGCCTGTATCAGAAGAGAAGACAATGAAGATCCCGGGGCATCGCTGCGGTACAGCCCCGGGGACAGGAGTTCAGTGAGACCCGGGGTTGTACGCTGTACAGCACATCCTAGTGCAGCATCAGCCTGATTCACTGTTAGCCTGAATAGGTAAGAAGTGAAATAACTAGATGATGATACCTGCGCAGTCTTGAGCCGCACAATGTGATGGAATAGGTTTAAACTACACACTCGCATTTCCCCTGCGTTGTCTCTCGCCTTCTCATTCCTTTGCCTCCAGTTAGTTAACTACGGGGGCTCAGCAGATTTCCTTATTTTAATAAGGTTTGTTAGCTGTGACCTGGGCTTTTACCTCCCACGCTCCTAGACTCTGAAAATAGATTGAGAATCTCTCGCTCCTCAATCCCCTTTTCTGGAAACCCGGAAAACTGGTCTTATCTCCTTTTCCCTAATCTGTCCATCCGTTTTCTTTATTATACTTTGCAAATAATATATTCAAAACAAATTGAAAATAATAGACTTCATCATAGACTCCGGGATACATCTCCACATACATTTTCCTTCCCTAACATAAGAGACTGAAGTTATCTCAATTCCCGGCACATAATACCAAAGCTTTCATTTCATTGTAAATTTTACCACATATAATATGTTGGCGCTAATCATTCTAATAGCCACATTTTAAATACATTATATTGTTTCACAATTTCTCAAATCCATGTTTTGTTTCTGTACCAATTTGCAGCCTGCACCGTTCAAAGCTATGAAACAAGAGATCTTTTCTCAGTCTCACCCTGAAATACAAGAGGCTTGGGGTCACTATAAACAGTTAAATTAGCTTTTCTAGCTTTCATTTTCTTTAAACTTTAAAAGTCGCTAAATATGTGACTGCGTCAAAACTTATTTATAGCAAGCCGGAGTCAAAGCAGACAATTCCTGTCTTATTTATTCAGATACTTTCTTCAAAGAGAACTCTAAGTGTTCTAAGCCAGGCTCCACTGATCCCTAAAATGAAAATATTTTCATGTAAACAATATTTAAACACATTTTTTAAAAAAATCTTCAGACTTCAGAAAACAACGTCTGTGGGATTGTCACCAGCGTCTGTCCCCTTTACTTCTCTCCCCATCCCAAACAGACCCCAAGAGGTACAGTACAGGATTTCGGAAATAGAATCCATAAAAGTGCCTTGCTTTTACAAAAACAATATACACGAAGATTTAAATGACTTCTATGCCATTAAAAGTAGTTGTTGAACTCAATAGAAGGACAGAGACCTCCTAAGAATAAAATCTGGACCAACCTTTCAGTTTTAAGTGTTCCTCTTGCTCCTCCTTCAGAGTTTGCAAATTCATCTCCACAAATTACTAAATAAGTGACACAGCTCATCCGTTCTCCTTTTCACTTTTTATTACTATATCGTCACAGTCAATTTTCTTTATCTGCAATGGATTTTGGTATTGGTACTTCTCGCTTAGACAGAAAGAAGACGAAATTCTATTCGTTTACATGGTTTTATTTTTGTAAACATTAAAATTGTCTTTCCTCAAAGAAAGAGTTTATCAAGAAAAAAAATTCAGCGTCTCTAACTGTCATACACCATAGAAAAAAAGGCAGTGACTTGTATAATGTGCCATACTGGAAATATACAAAGAAAAATACTACAGAATATGGCAATATTAAAAATATTACTCAAACATAAAATAATATATTAATCGACAATTTTAGACATAAAAAACAAAACAAAAAATTCAAAGTGCTCAGTAATTTCCAGGGAGTTATATATACTATAAGCACTCTGGAAACAGTCAAAAGCTGCTGCATGCAAGATTTGTTTAGCTTTAGACAACAAAATAATCAAGATATAAACTTTTTTTAATCAACATCAACAGTACATACAACACTTACAAACAAGGAATGTTGGACGGTGTTTACAAACACTATGTGCCCCTTTGTCCAAGATTTCGGTTTTGTAATACTTGTGCCCACCTATTTTACAATTGAGAAAATGTTTGAAGCTTAGATAACTACCAATCTTTATAAAATCTAACAGACTACATAGTGTCTGAAATACTATTTATAGAATATAGACATTACTGAAATAGCAAGTGCCTATAACATTATCATCCTAGAATCATCATGCTTTCCCATTTCATTGAGTTACTTAATTCTCTTTATTTGCAAACACATCTATGTTCTTTCTTTTAGAATTGGTTTTAATATTTATTCATAAATAGGCACAGAATAATTTAAAAAGCCAAACTGCATTTGATAAATTTACAAGTCTTTGCCTTCTTTAATTTCATGCCACCCACGCAACATTTAGTTTTTAGTATATATTACAGCTTTCTTTTACATCAGAAAACTTTAGTCTTTAAGAGGGTGAGACTTGTCGGTCACCTTAATACTTTGTCATCATATGAGTCTTAGCCCGGCGTTGCCAAATATGATCGTCTTTTTAATCAGAAGTCCTTCTTAATATTTTGAGCCGATAATAAAAAGCTTATACCATGGTATTTAAGTTGTCCATCATCTGAATCCTTGATGCCCCAGAGCCAAAATGCCCATTCACGTTCTGCCTTCAAGAGGTTAGCAACAGTTTTGGGGATGGGAATCTGGCACCCAAAGGTGCTGCTTTGCGCACAGGTGAATTCCCCTTCAGACAGGTCGAGTTTATTTTCTTTAAAGTTCACTTTAAGTGCATGGGAAGAGTCTTAAAAAGGTAAAGTGTCCAGAAAAAGTTTGTCGATTATTGCTGGAGGTGGCACCAAATCTTCTAGTTTCAGGTAGAAAATGCGTTGCAGCCCCTGTGTGCAAAGGGTGCGAAGTTCAGGGAGCTTCCCCAAGAGTTTGGACAAATAATTGGGGCGATTCAAACCTCCGTTATTGAAAGTCACATGGTCTTTGAGACAATTTACAATCTTGTTCTGAAGTTCTTCCACCCTCTTGGGTTCCTTTAGCCCGTGCCTCTCTGCAAAAGACAAGGATGCAGGACATCACAGGTTTGACAATGTGGATACCAGAACAGGGCAAATGGTCTGTGTAGTGATGTTGAAACACCAAACACAAGAAGGTAGAGCTGTACTGACCTGTTACCATAGCCAGGGCAGCGATGCATGAGAAGGCAGATATGTCGATGTTCATATTTTGCAAGTTGGAGGAGAATTCAACAATGGAATCAATCCATTCTCCAAAGCCACGGACACATTGCAACCTGTGCAGGACCACCCCATTGCAAAAGATAAGCTTGCCCTCCACTGGGCTGGACCTGCAATTAATACAACGGGAGGGAGGGTGGTGGAGGCAAGAAAGAGAAAAGGGGGAAAAATAAAAGATAAGCTAAACAACTAATTACGCGAAGAGCAATAAATGGAGGATTTAAGAGGCACCTAATTACCCAGGAGTTAATAAAACGCAGATCAGTGGACCATGAAAGGATTTGATTTCATAATAATCCAGAAGTTGCCTTTTGAATTTTGGACATTTACCTGTATGCTAGCCGCAGCACAAACAGTTCCAAGAAAGCGGATTCGAAGAGGAGGTCCTGGTCTGGTTTAGAAAGGTCAGTGAAACCAGGGATTTTTTCTGCCCATCCTCGGATGATCTCCATGGAGCCGGTCAAGAGATCATAAAACTGCTGGATATGCTGAGTGTCATCTCCACTCATCTGGTAGTCAGGGTTAGCCTGGAACTGGAATTTCATTTTAAAAAGCACTTAATGAGGTTCTCTAAAATATATAACCCGTGAAATTGCTAACCCCATTTCTAGTAGGGGAGCCAGGTTTTTATAACAATTAAACCTCTCTCTGACCAGTAAGGAAATTAGATGTTCCAGGGCAATTAATTCAATTAGGGATGGTGCTATGAGGTCGTTGCTTTGAATATGTAAATTGCCATTTCTATACAGACTAAACAGAGGGTCACCCTGCATTGAGAAGCGTTCACTCTTATCTACACAACACAATTAGCAAGTTAGTATTCATGCCAGTCCCAGTGTTAGCCTCCTGGAAAGCCTGGTAACCCCTTAATAAAAATTATAGCACTGGATGTATTTTAATAACCCCCCTTTCATTAGCTCCTATATTTCCGCGCAGCTGGAATAACACACAATATTCTTGCTATGCTCCTGCCTCACTCCCAGTCCAGTTTGCCCCAGGATCACTACTCAGTGCATGGACTACCAGCACTCGGGTGTGTAGAAGCTGAAAAGCAGGTGCTCAGAGTATACAGGAGTGCGTGACAATGTCACGAGAGTCCCGAAACTCTGTGGAACAAATGGGACCGACATCTGCAGCGTGTAGTGAGCGAAGGGGGGTTGGTTATAGTCTCTCTCTCTCTCTCTCTCTCTCTGCATATGGGCATGTGTGTGCGTGTTTGCAGCTATGTCTGTATGTTAATATTGTCTCCAGCTTACCCTGGAATAGTCCAGGCTGCTCATAGCCGGGTTGGAGTCGACATGGGCTCTCACCAGGGCACTGATCAGACTCACCGGGGGAGAGGGGGGAGAGGGCTCCTGGGGGCTCTTCGGTTTGGATGGTAAGCGACCCCTTCGGCCTTTTAAACTGTCTGTGCGTACCACTGCGAAAGAAAAGGATGTTCAGCGTTCCTTCCCCTCACATATAACACACGAGAGTGAAACACACAGCCCCTCCCCCCCTCCGCTAAAGGTACCTAGGCCTCTTGTGTATACATCGCCAAGGCTGCAAAGAGCTACACCCGAGAAGGGTAAAAAATGCTGCTTTATTTTATTTCTTATTCCAAGGGGATCCTATTTAAATAAAAATCTGTATGGCTCTCAGGGAATCAGAGATCATTCTCCCAGCTGAGGCCTGACACAAAGAAATTCTGGGGTGGGCGGGAGGGAACAGAAAGTATGTGTGGGGGAGGGTGTATCTGAGAGGAAAGGAGAGGGTGTATCCGTGGGTCGCTGAAGACCTACCTTCTTTGACCATGCCAACTGCAAGGCACTTTTGAAACCGACAATACTGACAGCGATTTCTGCGGCGTTTGTCAACTGGGCAGTTTTTATTTGCTAAACACACGTATTTTGCGTTTTTCTGGACAGTGCGCTACACAGAGAGAAGGAAATGACAAATTATTTGTTACTTTCCATTAAATTCTGCAGCCCCCAACTGATCAAGTTAAAGTGTCTCCATGGCTGGGATTCCCCCCTCCCCTTCCTTTTTTTTTCCAGGGCATTTAACAGAAGAAAATTGATAGCGTTAACATTTGAGCTAACCTTGCAGCTCCTAGCAGTGTTTTATATGCCAAGAGAAGGAGAAGGAGACGCTCAGTAAATACAAATCCGTGGGCATTCATATTATTTACATTCCTTGGAGACCTTCTCTATTTAAAATGATAAGATTATTCAATCAGGATGGTGAAATAAAGAGATCACTTAATTTTACCATAGGGAATTCTGTTCCACTTGGTTAGCTTAGACACGGTTCTCTGTCCTAACCAATTTCAATCTGAAGGGGAAGGCAGCTTCTAGCACATGCAAATGCCTCCTGTTCAACTCCTGCACGCAACTTCTCGCCAAGGACCTGCAGCCATTTGGGGCCGGCACCAAGGACCTCAGTGTGTCTTGGCCCATTGCAGCGGGGAGTTTTGCAAAAAACGACCTCGGGCTTAGAGGAGCACAAGGCGCTGTTATTTGCAAACATTTGCTCTCCTCTCCTGCTAGCTCCTTCTGTGGTTGCGGTTCTTCCCTCCCTCCCAGTGGGATCTGCGCCTGAGCTCTTTGGCCAGGCTGTTGCTTTGCATTTGTATGGGTGAGCGCAGGAGGGGGATCCCTTTGGAGTGTGTGAATTAACCCTTTCCCCAACCCTCCCCACGCGCTCTCAGCACCTCCAGCTCACCTTGAAGAACCCTTTGCAGCCCTCACAGGTGCGCACTCCGTAGTGCTGGCAGGCCGCGTTGTCCCCGCACACTGCACAGAGGCCCTCGTTGGATGGAGATCCCCGGGAGGGAGGGGATGGCACCTGGGTGTCCAGCAGCTGGGAAGCATGGCCAATCTGTAGCCCTGGGAAGCCCATGGATGCCTGTTTGCGGATGGGATTGGGCACTGCAAATGTCTGGCCATCGACTACATGGTGGGCCCCGGATGGCTCGGGGTTCATGGGCACGTGGAGGGGCCCGTCAAATCGCATCTGGCAGCTGGACACTGGGGTTCCTGGGGGTGATTGCTTAAATGAGAATAAGGAGAGCCTGGACACTGGCGTTTTCCTCTGCTCGATCATGTGGGTGGTGGCCACGTAATTCTGGTGGAAGTTGTGGAGGGAGCCAGGGTCGTCCCACATGGGGCTGTGCTGCACCTGGAAGCCGGGGGTGGTGGGAGTCGGGGGCGACGAAGGCTTGTAGTAAACGGAGCCTGAATGAGGCATCATCTCCTCCGACTGGGGGGGGAGGTGATTGTGTTGCTGGTAGCTGTGCATCTGAATGTCTTCCACTTTAATAGAGGACTGCTGTCCGGACAGGGGCATTTGGTACAAGCAAGGTGGCTTCACGTCGTAGCTTGTGCTGTAGTTGTCCATAAAGGTACTGAAGCTGGGGAGAGAAGTGGTGGCAGTGATTTCAGTGTTGGTGAGGTCCATGCTAAACTTGACAAACTCTGGAGTTAAGAAATCGGAGCTGTATTCTCCTGAAGAGTGGTAACTGTAGCTCTGGGAAGCTGGGCTGGCTCCTTGAGGCGATGACCCATACTGAGCCTGAACACAGGGCATGGCTGGAAATGAAACAGTGTAATATATACTCAGCCTGGTCAACTGCATACTTTCTCCCCTGCTTTGTACACCTGCTTTCTACAACACTGCGGGCCACATTAGGAAGCCGCACACACTTCTTATTGCGCAAAGAAAACGTGTTCACAGGGGAAAAAAAGAGATTACACTAAAGTACAGAGAGCTCTGATGTTTGTGAATGTTTAAAGTGCATAGTGTACCCCCAAAATGTCTTTCAGTCCCCCACAAACAGACCGAATGAGCACCAGTCGCTTTATTTCTGTGTACAATGATATTTTCAGCTAGTTCATTTGTAAAGAAACACGATGAAGTGAGTTGCACAATGTGAAGTTGTTTGGAACACATCTACGCACGTGTCTTACTTATGTTACTTGGCTTTCAGTGTGAAGTTGTTTCTTTTGAATATTAAAGAAATTAAGCTCACAAACCTTCAGCCGAGTTACAGGCGTTTTCGAGGGAATTAAAGGTGGACAGTGTCGGAATTCAATGGAGGCAAAGTTTCCAAGATTTTAGAAAATCAGTGAGGACTCCAGACTGCCCAGTACGCTCTCTGAAACAGACACAATAGACTTTATGTTCAGATTTGCTAAGGATTGATTTGAAACAAATGTATCACAAAACCATGAGCTTCTCTAGGACAAAGCTTGCCTGTTTTAGTAAGAGACATGGTGCGGCCTTTTAATAAAGAAATCAGATTTAAAATAGTTTAAGAAAAGAGCTAGTCAGAGCTAATATGAAATGTTGTCCTTATGGCATTTTGGCATATAAACTACTTCCCCCAATGAGTTATTATCGGGAAGAAAACTTACTGAAAGCAGGTTGTTATTTACATTATTATTTTTAATTATTTTGTTCTATTATGTCTACGGGGGGGATTGGTTTGATTTCTAACACCTATCCCCTCCCCAAATAACATCTGAGTCCATTTATTGAAGAATAAAAGGGGGAAGGCACATTTTTGCACCTTCCCTTGAAAGTCCCTAAAATCCAAATGTGACTTTTTAACGACAGCTCTAAAAAGGGGCATAAATGACAACAAACCACGTTAAATAAGGTAACTAGACAATCAAAGAAGCCAAAGGAGTTTTAGATGAAAGAAACCTGGTTAACAGAGGTGTAAAATGCTTTTAGTGGATGCACTGACCCAGGGAAATCTTAATTAACAATAAATGAACGCCGCCGAATATATTTTCGCTTTGTTTTGTAAATATGCACAACTAAAGTTAAAAGGGGACATGTGAAATAAACAGAACTCGCAGCTTCTTTAAGCAGGAGTGACTTTAAACCCGCACCAATACTATTTGCTTCATAGTGTGACACCTTACACATGTAATACATTACCAGTTGTACAACCACAAACTTAATATTTACCCTACCAGGTGAAACAAACCACGCTAACATCCCTAAAATCTCCAGACTTCATTGATACCACAGGCAGCGACTACGCATCTTCAATCTAACTCCAATTGATCAAAATATTCACTCCTTTCTCTTCCGCGTTCTGCTAATTAACGCCTGGCATGACAGCTTGCTCTGTTGATGGTCAGTATACACTAAGTAAATAGGGTGGGGGGGCGAAGGATCACCGCCGAAAAGAATAACTACGCTAGATGAAACAAGCAGGTAGCCTTGCAAGCCACCCCCCACACACACACACACAAGCTTATAACACGCGCACGGCAGCAATACATATCAAAGGCAACTAAGTGATAGGACACCACAGAACTCTACAGAGCTGCCTATAACACCAGCACCGCTTGCTAGCCTTGGAGATGGAGAAAGAAAAATGTTCCCAAGCAACACATACGCTGAAGAACTTTTCTCCTGCTATGTAACCGTGGAAGTTCAGGTCCCAGCTACACACGTTTACCTTAACAGCCCAACTTCGACACCCTATGTCCCCCAAACAGGTGAAAGTTACAGCAGAAAGTCAGGGGCATATTCTTGCACCAAAGTTGATTTCACGTTAGCATCTTTTACAGAACCAGATCCGAGACTCACTGAGTGATGAATTAACTGACTAACACTTTGGAAATACAGTATGGAAAAAGGTTGCATTTGAAAGCCACACACAAAATAGTTTAACGCCTCCTATTTCCATCTACCCTCCCAGCCCCCTCCACTGGAGTCCATATTGAAGATTGAGGGCATCCTGCAGATGGCTGTAAATCAACGACAAGATTAAATAGGGGAATTTTACAAAAATCAATACTCACTTGTTAGCAATGTCTTTTTCATTCATTCAACCGTCTGAACAACAGTTTCCCAAGGGCAGATCGGCGGACAAAACAACCGATGACAGAGCACTTGCTAGTTATTCTCTGTTGGGAAGTACAGTACTAGTAAAGCACAGTGCGAGCAAGCCGGACAGACTGGCCCTTCCCTCCAATGTGCCTTTGTTTATGTGGGCTCCGTATTCCACAGCCAACATGCACCTAAAGTCTCCAAGCGTCAGTGCACGTCAGTGCTGCCCGCCCAATCAGCCATCCGAGGGGCTGGATCTCTCTGCACAGTTGGCCAGTTCTTGCTTTGGTAAATTTCCGACGTGACATCACCAAGAGTGCAGATTTTAAGGTGGGAACAAGCTCCCTCGGTTCACCTTGTTACAGCTTTTCCAAAATAGGTGCAACCCCCCCCCCGCACGTACACCCCCCTAGATGTGCAAGACTGTAAACAAAGAACTAGATTCCCTCCACCCCCCACTCCGTGTCATAAACCTTAGAGGATCTCTCTGCGGCTCTCCGCACGCAGGCACACTGTATAATAACGTGTGCTGCTCTGTCTGCGTGGGGTCTGCTAAGTTGTGTGTCTATACCACAGTACGGTACGGGGATTTTTCTTGCATACGTACATACATACGGACATCGCTACTTTCATGCATTTTCTAGATACAGTTTTTTCCCCTTCTTTGTGACCCATGGAAGCATTTTCTACAGGCTAGAAATGAGGACCCCCTCTTCCCCCCCCCCAAAAAAAACAAACAGCAGCGCCTGTTAGCACCAGATTCACTCTCTCCAGGCCTGTCTGATAGAATGTTTTATTACGCGGCGCAGAGCAATCGTCACCGTATAAAATCGGAGTCCGCCGATGCCTTGAAATCATCCTTCTCTCAAAACCATACAGCTTCACGCAACAAGTTGTCCAATTGTCAGGAAGGTGGTGGGGCGGTTGGTTTACATCCCACAGCACCACTTAAAAGTGCTAATTAAAGGCCTTGGAAATAAATGTTTGTTTTGGGAGGAAAGTTCCTGTCCCGCCGCGGACACCGTTTCTTTCCGTACGCGGGGAAAGAAGAACCCGATTGTACGGAGTTATACGCATTATACTTTAACTTATGCAATGTAAAAGCATGGCTGTCAATACCTCTGTGCTCTACTGAGAGAAAAAGTGCAGAGCAAGGGTGACGGTGGGGGTGCCCTTTACTCAGACCAGGGTAATACTAGAAGCTGTCACACAGCCTTGTCTCTGCTTTGCATGCTAATCCACTGACATAGGCTCGGAGTGGGCACTCCAGCTCTCAGAAAGGAAAGGAAGGCGCGCAGAAAATGCCTGCTAAGAAGAGAAGTACTTGCCCGTACGTAACAGGAACAATTATAGGGACCCAGCAAGAGCCACACCTGCCCCCACCTCCCCTTCTGCCGGAGGAAAGCTGGCTCTCGACTTGAGGGTATGACCTGTGCTTCATGTTTTATCCCCTTTTCCTGCAGGGCATGGCCCCTTCGGAGACAGTCCGGGTGTCCCCGCCCAGCCCCTGCCCTGTGGGGTTTTAGTCACGCTCCAGAGAAGCACCTCATCTATCCTGGTTCCCCGGACGACTGCAGCATCTGACCTCCCTGTACGGGGGTTCAAAGCTCTATTCAGCTGACGGCCACGGTGCAGGGAAGCAGCTCCCTTTGGATGGCTTTATCCGCCTCTCAGCAGCGGGAAGGAGCTTGCCCTGCTACAGCCCCTCTAGCCCTCTTTGCAGCCAGGACGCGTGCCTGCGCTGGGGGCCCCCTTCCCCTTGGCCGTCACGGGAGCTATGTTTGGCAGCGCTATAAATAGCCCCGGGCGCCCCAGGCGCGCCGAGCGAGGGGAACCTGAGGCAGCCACCTTAAGCTCTACGGCGGCGGCAGCCTGGGCTAGCCGCAGACGGGGAGGGGGGGGCGGCTCATTAGCATGAACGCAGCAGCGTCAGCCGCCGCCCGTGGGCTGAAGCGAACGAAAGGGAAAAAGTGAGAGTTGGGCGGGGCGGCGCGTGACGCAAGGGGACGCCGCTATTGACGCAACCAGCCGGCTGCGCCAAAAATAGCAGCTGCTTGGCCGGCTCCCTGCTCCATTGCAGTGGCGGGAGCCGCTTATAGCCCGAGAGTGGGCGGGGCTATTTTAAGTATCCCCGGGCGGAAGCTCGCGAGCCCCCAAGGCTCGGTGCCCGCGGGCTCCCGGGTTGCCAGTGGGAGTCACTGGTTAAAAGCCACCCCAAAACGGGAAGGACCCTCGTTCAAAAGGGGCTTTCCGCAAAGTTCCTTAGGGGCTGTGTGCTTGGTACCTTAGCAATCCGAGACAGGGTGTGCTACTGGCACTAGGATACTAGCTCCTCTCTTTCACCAACAGCAGTTGGTCGGATACATGATATTGCCTCACGCACCTGCCTTGTCTCTCTGATACACTGCGACAGACATGGCTACACCAGCACTGCAAGTAACTATGAAAGAAGGAGAGGTGGGGTTTTTTTTAAGCTATGTGTCTGCCATTGTCAAAACTCTTATTTATTACAAGCTCCCCTGAGCCACTGTACTTCAAAGGAGCTCACAAGTGTATCGCACCCCCTCTCCCCCCTGTAGTGTTTTGTGTTAGCTCTTCTTAATGGCAGTGGCAACTGTGCAACGTTGCGAGTTCCCCATGATTTCTTGCAGGTAAGGATGATGATCTGTCTACTGGTTTCATGTAGCTATATTGATTCCTTATCACTCTCATTCCTAAAATACAAGAGAAGCAAGTTTCTAAGAGGACAATTACTTTCCAGAAAGACTTGGAAGGTACTGTTTTAACCCATGGGAAAAAAATTACTGAAAGTTCTCCTCACTGCTCTGTACCAAAATTACACCTCTACTTGACATCTTTGGGTCTTCTTTTTGCCTCTGGAAGGGATAGCAGTAGTTGTGACAAAATGGGCTTCAGCTACTCCTATGCTAAGTAGGAATCCTGATGTCCAACAGCCACATGTGTTAACACACGCACACAGCGTGTGAAGAAGTTTAAACCACCACCAAAGTGGTGGAAGTACAGCAGCAGCAGTCCAATCAGAACCATCAGCCACTGCAGTTCAGGGATCCCACCAGTAGGAGGCTAGACTTCACAATCAATACAAAACTGCACCTAGACAACCTGGGCAGTGGTGGGGTAGTTGTGTTGGGCGCAGGATATTAAAGATACAAGGTAGATAAAGGAGTATCATTTACTGGACCAGTTTCTGCTGGTGAGATAGACAAACATTTGAGAAGCCCGGTGTAAGCGCAAATGCTTGTCCCTCTCACCAGCAGAAGTTGGTCCAATAAACGATATTACCTCACCCACCTTGTCTCCCTAGTACAGAATGGCATATGGATCTGAAACAGCAGCATAGAAACCATCACTATAACAACTTGTGTATTGCTTCAAGCCTTTAAATCATTTCTAAATAAATTGGCATGGTGCTCTCTCTATTTTGGGACAGATTCCTAGAATCTAACTCCTCAGAAGGAAGAGTTTTTATGTCCACATAAATGCCATCTGAAGTAGTGGCTTTTTAATCACCTAACAAAATTCAAATCAGGTTTGGAAAACCAAAGACATATTTTTTAAAACAATAAAATAACAAGAGGATTCCTGACTGTAGAAAGTATGTGTGTGTACACGTACGTACACCCACACCCAGTTGAGCAATATCTATAAACAGTAAAACAATGGGCTAAATGTAAGTGATTTCCCCATGCTAAAAATGACTCCAGCTGTTCAAAATGGTGTATACCGAGGAACCATGATGTGGCAGTTTGACAGGAAGTACAGTCTTTTTTTAGGCCCAAAGCCTAATGACTAACCTTATAAAGATTTTTAGTCAAATGGGAAGACTTCATACAGTTCTTAAAAAACACTGTATCTGTATTTCTAAATATTATTCCATTGCTGCCATCTTCTTGAAAAAAATACAGAGGGGAATAAAAATATGAAAATTATTGGCCTTTGTCCTTTTAAAATAAATGAAAAGTTCTACAGAGCCTAAGCAAAATTAAAAGCTTTGATTTTCAAAAATAGCAAATATGTTTTTAAGAAGAATAGACTGATGGCAGTGATGTTTTCACTGTGTCTTTTCTCCTCAGACCAATAACATTTCAACAATGAGGGTTGTTTTTTGTTGACACTGTTCCCTCCCTCCTCTAAATCCACAATGTATGCCATCTTTTAAAAAATTAAAGTAACATTTTTAGAATAATAGATCAGTGGTCTTATTGCTCTGATAACTTTGAAAATTTGACCATGAAAATAAGCAAAAGACCAGTAGTTATATGTGCATTTTTATAATAATTATATACCACTGTGTTAAAAATCTAAAAAGAAAGGCCACTCTAGGGAACTCAATTATAATATTTTATTGTATATATTTCACATAATCTGTATATACATTTAAAATACATCACAATTTAGAAATTAAACTGTAACCAGGGAACTTTTAATTAAATGGTTAATAAAGGTTTGCATGAAATAGTATTTTCCCTCATCTCAAAAACGTATGAAACACTGTATATGCATTACCCTATTGATGTCAATGGTAAAACTCCCTGTGACTTCAGTGGGATCAATGACAGGAACAGAATTCTGAAAAAAGCAAAAACTTAATTCACGGAGTAAAGTTACATAGAGTGAAAGTAAGAGCACTACCTTTTCATTAAAACCACTTTAGGAATCTGTTTTAAAAGGCAACATAACAATCACTTTAAACAGTGTAGTGATGTACCACACTTGGAGTTAGGAGCAAAGAGAGGTAGCTTGACTTTGGCAGTAGTTTCATAATAAAAATTTGTCCCATATATTGAATTCTTGAGAGAATGCGACTTCTGAGAATTGCTGTGTGTCTTCAAATTGAGTTTTCTGCTGCAATCAAGTCTGTATATTTAAAAACAAACAAAAAAAAAACCACACAAATCAGTTTATTTCATTGTTTTTCACTGACAGTTTAAGAATAAGGAAAGTTGGTATTTCTGTAATATGTATGATCCAGATCTTTGGCAATTTGCATGCAATTTTCTTTTCTGCCTTGTTTTTGACTTGTTGAAAACGATTATATTCTTCTATTATGAATGTAAATAGACTAAAACTAACAAAAATTGACTTAGGAAAAAAAAACATCTTTAGGATTATATGTAAATATAATCAGTTTAGAATGAACTGAACAAAAAGAACTTTACAGAGAAATATTTTAAAAGAACCCCCCCTATTTTTAATGCATACAATAGACATTCTTTCAGAGTAGCAGCCGTGTTAGTCTGTATCCGCAAAAAGAACAGGAGTACTTGTGCATTCTAACGCATCTAAAATATTAAGAGGATATTTACATACAAGTCCAAAATTACTCATAAACATGCAATCTGTATCAATCAATAATTATTCCATTATACTGTGTCTAAACTGAGAATGCTTTCAATTTAAGAGTTAAAAATATTTTTATATTACATATTGTAAATATGGCACCTGACATATGAACATGAGGCCCAAACTGCTTGCTTTACCTCAGATATCTAGTCCCACTGAAATAAAGGGAAATAATGCAAATAAGTTTCATAGCATGTGATTTAAGTTCTTAACTATAGATTTGTTGAGTAAGTCTCACTGAAACCCTGTGTTATGGTAAAGTGACCACAAGTAAAGTAAGTGAAAATTCACATGTACAACAATATTTTAAGTTTCATCTTCAGAATCTCTTTCTAAAACATGTTTGCTTTTTCTAATGATCCTTTATTTCAACAGATATCCATTAAATAGTTGAAAATTCCAACTTGAAATAAAATATAGGATTTAGTTATTCTCACCTGAAATTATAACCGGTTTACTGTAGTTCAATCTCACTTATGTTCAGCAGAATAACCTTAGACTACTTCAGTAGGCCAATCTGCCATTTGAATGAAAGTCCCATTGAATTACAAAACTAAAAGTATGACTAGTTTGTAATACGATGAATAGTGTATATTTCAATGGTTAGCCCACACCATAGTTTTAAGAGAAATAACGTATAGCGAAGACCCTTATCATGATAAAGTAATACATCTAATTATCATATCCTTAGAATAGATGTAATATAAATTTCATTGCTCACTTAAAAGTTCTAAAGTTAACAGCATAAACTTGAAGTTGAGTAATTAAGTAATCCTTATATAGACACTTATTAAAGTATTTATACATATTATCTTAAATCTACATCTATCATTTTGCCAATTAAAATTAGGACTTTAATTGCAATTAAGTAATTTAATTGCCAATTGAACAGCAAAATTGCTAAGTGACTAATTTTAATGCCTATTTTAATTACCAATCATGACTGGGGAGGGAGCTAATCAAGCAGTATCAGAGTAATGATGTGAAAAAAGGGAGAACAAACATTCAAGACTACATGCTTTAAAAAAGAACCTTACATTAAATAAATGCAAACACAATTTTATAAAATATAGTGAAATGCTGTATTTTGGTATCTAAATACAAGAACACAATTAAAACAACTGTCAATCTGATAAAGTATTAAATAGGAAGTGCACTTTTACATTATATATTTACATGATAGTCCCACTAAAACGGGATAAACTAAAAACTGTATATCAATGTGAGATTGTCTATACATGCTTGTAACTTAATAGATTGAACCGTTTTAGAAGAGGTGTACTGGTCACTTTCATTTTAAAAAGTCACTTTTTATTACTAAAGATGGGAGACAATCTCTCCACCATTATACACAAAGAAGTACTATAGTACTACTATACAAATCAGACGCACACTTTCAAATGTGGGGAGCAGCATAATGTTGATTTTCTCTAAAGTTTGTCACATATTGCTATAGCTCTTACATCAAAATGAGAAGCAAAAGTGCAAAATATTTTAATACATCAGAGTGAACAATAAACAGCTGTGGTTGTAATGCAATCAGAATTACGCTATGAGGAAATTAATGCATTTAGGATCCACAATATGTGATGTTTGAATTTTTTCAAATTCCCTCTCCTTTCCTTCCCCAGATGAAGTATATGCACCATTATGTAATCAATGTTCCAGTCAGTTGGCAATTTAAGAGATAAGAATGTGAATAATGAATCCTTGTTGGCATTGAAGTCCAAATTTTAGAAGGCCCATATCTAAACAAATACTTTAAAATCCAATGTTTTACCAATCACTAACAATGTGATTCCCTCTCCAGGTCATTAGAATAATGGTGACAGGTTCAAATGCAGTTCAATCCTTCTATAGGGCTAATTTTGGCAATCAGCCACATAGACCTTGACTCCACAGTCCTTACTCAGCCAAAGCTCCCCTCTGACTTTAATGAGGACCTTTATCTGAGTTTAGGACTACAGGATTAAGTTAAAATTATAATGGATGTTACCTAGGACTTTAAAACAGTAATTCTACACAAGTCATTTGTGGGAGTGGGACATGCATGAACAGAATCAGTTCATAGAGAACAAAACAAACAAACAAACAAACAAATCCACAGAACTAATGCCTGTAGAAGAGGTTTGCATTTTTTAAAAGTGAAAATGAGTAAAAACAAAAATCATAGAGACTCATAGAAATGTAGGTCCCCTCAAAGGGACCTTTATAATTCTGTGCAGTTTTATTTGTTTGTTTTTAAAAGTTCTCAATCAGGCAGAGTTGTATAAGGAAGACAGTAGTTGTATAAGGAACACAATAACTGATTAAATCACAACACAGTGACACTTGCCCCCTATGTACTTGCCACAATATTCATCCATTGGAAATCCTGTTAAATACAAGAAGCATTAACAGAATACCATTTTTTTCTAAGCATGTTCTGATCAAAATGTTTTTTTGTTTGTTTGTTTGTTTTAAGTCAAACGAGTTATTTTATGTGGTTTGATAATCTTGGCTCTACAGCATTTTTTATCCTTGTTGGCAAAATGGCAATAACTCATTGTGCCTAACATGATAAGTTATTTCATATGTGGGCAACTCAAACTTTGCCTACACATATTTAGATGGAAAGGCTTCTGTAATTATGTACTAGGAATAGGGGCTCAATTCTACTCTTTGTGCAGCCAATGGAAAAAGAATGGTGCCAGTATACTGAGAGAAAGAGTCTAGTTTTCTGTTGAGAAAAGGAAATAACTTCATGTAACACAGAATTTTTTCACATGATACATACACACCTCCAAACATATGGTATATTAATTAAAATATGATCACATATCCTGTTTATGGTATATCTATTTTGGGGAGCATAAAACATCATTTTCTATTAGCTGACCAAATTGTTCTTACTAATGTATCAGGTTTATCCCATAATAGAAAGATATATAGTAATATTTATTATTAGTCTTACAATACCACCTAGAGGCCAGAGCTCTGTTGTTCTAAGCATTGTATAAACATATAGCAAAGAGACAGTCCCTGCCCCAAGGAACTTGCAATCTATATTGGTTACCTGTGTATAGAGTAATTTAATTTAAGATTTAAAAATATCAGTGACAGACTCAAAATGGTTATGTGACGGATTATAAAATCTCTTTCCTTCTTTTATTGTATTAATTTATTTCCATCTTGAATGACATATCAGAGGGAAAGAATACAATACATTAATTAATGTAAAAGTGCCTTTGAAAAATTAACTCAGAGTTTTTCAAAGGCACTTTTACATTAATTAATGTATTGTATTCTTTCCCTCTGATATGTCATTCAAGATGGAAATAAATTAATACAATAAAAGAAGGAAAGAGATTTCTAATCCGTCACATAACCATTTTGAGTCTGTCACTGATATTTTTTAATCTTAAATTATTCTATTTATACACAGGTAACCAACCATTTATAAATAAATACTCTAGAGGTTCAGGTAGGCAGGTCCTTTAGAGTCTGCTCACACTTCAAAACACTGCAACTGTGACACTAAAATAGAACACTAGAGGCTTTGTAAATTCTCTAAGGGACCAATCCAACAGCCACTGGAGGCAATAGGAGGCTTTCCATTTATTTATTTGGGGGTTGGTTTGGGACCTAAGTATTTTACATCCAAGATATATGTAACACTCAAAGTATAAGATAAACAAATGAAAGGGTACACATACCCGTTCCAGTTAGAATTGTTAGCTACTTAATTTTTCTGCAAGTGCAATTCCTGCCAAAAAGTTTTAATCAATCATACTGAAGTCAAAAACTTTAGGTCATAAAAAGATAAATGTGGTCCCTGATGTAAACCTGTTTGAAGTTACTGAGAAGCAACAAATTTATCAGGATCTTTTTCCCTAGTTTTTTTGGAGAATCCTAATATTTAGTTCTATAGCACCTCTCCTTTCTTCCCCATTCCTGGTCCATACTAGCACGCTGTACAAGTGTGGATAGTTTTAGATATTGGAATGTTTATAAATAATAATGTTTTATACTTTCAAATGTTTTGAGAGATACATGTAGGCAATTTTACTGAAGACTGTGGAAGCTGTGGTTGTCCATTTTTATTGTGGACATGTTTTTATTGGGGCACGCTTCACTGTCTGAATAATTTGACAGCTGTCAAGATCCTAACATGCAAATGTTTATAGTATTTGAAATCTAGTCCCATTTGGCCACATTCTTATTATAAAAACTGTGAGTTCCATTTACTGTCTTATTGTTATATAGCATCAGGTCAAGGAATATAAATCGTACCAAGCAATTCATCTTCCTGTTCAGAGAGTCATTAAATTTCTCCCAGAACATATTTGATTGATACTCTTGGAGGTGAAAGGCTAAACGGACCATATGGCAACATGTTGCATTCCATATGTTATCTGCCCATCCGTGCTTAAGCTGCCATTAGCAACATCTGCACCCAGCAGAAATCCAGCTGTGCAGAAAACTATTGATGGAATTGTACTTGTGTAAAAAAAAGCCTAGCTTAACGCCATTAAATCGAGACAGGCAGGCAGCCTGCCAGGGCGACAGAAACCTCGGTTAAGTTAAATTAGGCAAAAGCTTTATTGGAGTTTAATTTTCAACTTTAAATTCGCGGGGCTGTTTCGAGAAAAAGCAGTTACGCTTGGCTGGAAGGCCGGGTCCTACCTTCGCTCCTTTACTGGGGAAGCAGACAGGGCAGTCATCCACCCCACCCCACGATTGCTACTTTATGGGACTGCAGCTGGACTCTCTCGGAAGCCCCGCACTGGTGGAGTGGGCGTGTGGGGACAACAGAGAGTTAGGCAGCTGAAGGAGCATCGTTACACGTCCACAGCCCCGGGCAGCGCCTACGGGGGGGGGGAAAGGGGAGAAGCCTCCCTTTCTCCGGGGGGGGAGGGGAGGATGCTATGAGCCGAAGTTTCTGTGTGTTGCTTGCAGGACTGGTCCCCCATAAAGCGGCGCGCGCACCCCTCCCCCCGCACCTGCCTGTGACATTACCTGGCTCCTCTCTTGCCTGCGCTGTCCGCCGCGCGTCCCTCCCATCCGCGCCGTGCCCCGGCCGCGCTCCCCAGGCTCAGCCCGGGCGCCGCCAGAGGAGGGGAGGCAGGACACGGCCAGGCGCGTCCCGGGGGCGGCGCTAGCAGCAGCGCCCGGCCCCCACTTGCCGCAGCCGGGGCCAGGAGGAGGCCAAAGCGGGGGCTGCGGCGGGGCGCTCGCTCCTCCGCGCCCCGTTCCCAGCGCCACCCAGAGCCCCACTGTCACCGCCACAAGCCCAGCGGTAGCGGACAAGAGCGTCAGCTCCCCCGTCAGCAGCGCCGCTCTCCGTGACGGCAGCGCTGCCGGATAAATAGCCCGACCCAGGCGCGGCAGGTGGGGAGATTTTCCACTGACGCCGGTGCGGAGATAGGAAACAATGGCTGGGTCAGGCGCGCTCCCCGCACGCACAGTGGGGGCCGGGCACGGAGGAGCCTCCTGCGGCTGCGGCCTGGCTCCCGGCCAGCCCGGCGCAGGGCTTCCCCCGGCGGCAGCAGGCTGGCACAGAGCTCCACCCCCAGCCTGCGCAGCTCGGGCTCTGCCCCGCCTGTGACCCCAGAGGCCTCTCTGGAGAACCCGGCATTACCCCCGTGCGACGGAAATCCCGCTCCGCCCCCACGTCTGCTCACCTCCCCTTTCCAATAGGAGACGAGCAAAGTTGCCGCAGAACTTCTCCCCCCTGGCGCTCCTTGCTCGCGGCGGCTGAGCTCGGCCGGGGAGGCCACGCGCGCTGCCGCTCCTAGCAGCGGCCCTGTGCTGCGATGTTTCGGTGAAAACACCGCAAGGGGAACTTCTAAACCCAAACCGCTTATTAAGCGAAAACCATTTCTAGGAATCCTGGGTTTTGTAAAATCTTTTCACAAGGCCGAGGTGTTGGGTCTCAGCTCCCCCCCAGCAAAGTTCCTTTAATAACCACACAAGATGAGTCCTTCCCATGAAAATTCACTGGCCTCTTCTTCCTGGGGTTTCTTTACTTTGTAAAGTTTATCATGATTCATGATCAAGTAGAACTGGCATAAATGATTGTTTGAAAACAGAAGTTAGTGCATATTCAGTAATAGTTCATGCTTTGTAGAGCACTTTCCAATTCTGTGGCACGCAGAATGCTTTATAAACATTGATGAAGAAGCCTGATAACAAACCTGGGGGGTAGGCATCATCTTTGTTTTAACAGGGGGAAACGGAGGCTCAGAGAGATTAAGGTTTACATTTTCAGGAGTGCTTAAGTAACTTGCTGAATGAGGGCCTCTCTCTTTCCCCCTCTCCTTCTCACTGGGCCCTGTCTTGACAGGCAAAAAAGGATTTTTAAATTGTTAGCTCATCAAGTTAGTTTAACACACATTGAAAAGCCCAGTCAATATGCAGGCTAACAAGTCTGAAGCCCATCTAACAGCTTTAAACACTTTATCTTGCATCTTGAGGGTTTTTTTCAATTTTATTGATCTAACAGGATTGGAAAACACACCATCAAGACCTGGCTCCTTGTGCTGGTGTTCTACTTAACACATTTGATAAATTTAAATTATAGATCACACACCTAACTTTAGTTATGAAAACTTTGCCATACTTTTCATCATAGGTCCAAATATACAAAAAGCAGGTACCATATCAATAAGCACTGTACTTGGAGCTCCCTTTTATAGGAGTGTTTTTCCCAGTATGGTCTCTACTGGCAGCTGGCCCTTTAAATCTGAGAAAGCTAGCTAGCTGACGACTTGAGGGAGTCATTTAGCAGTTTTTCTGCTAAAGGTTACAGCTCTGTGCCTTTTAAGCTTGGTTTACACTTCAACATTATATGGCATAGCTACATCAATCAGAGGTGTGAAAAAACCACACCCCTGACCAAAATAGCTGTGTCAACAAAACCCCTAGTGTAGTCACAGCTATGCAAGAGAAGAGTGCTTCTGTTGACATAGCTAATGATGTTTGGGGAGGTGGTGTTCCCACACCAACCAAAAAAAGCCAACAACCCCAAAACTCTTCTCTTGGGCCATGTCTACACTACAAAATTATGTCAACCTAACTTATGTCGGCATATAGCCACCACAGTTATTAAATTGCTTGTGTGTGTGCCCACAGCTCCTTGTGTTGGCAGTGCGCATCCTCACCAGGAGTGCTTGTACTGATTGTATTGTTAGTGTGGGGCATTGTGGGATGGCTCCTGAAAGCCAGTAACAGTTGATGTAAGCAACACAGTGTCTACACTGACTGTCACACTGAATCAGCCTAATTATATTGACCTTGACTCTATGCTGCTCGGGGAGGCTGTGTTACTTAATCAGCTTATAGAGCTTACGTTGACCTAACCCTGCAGTGTAGACCAGGCCTTAGTGTAGGCTGTGTCTATGCTAGGGGGCTATATGAGAATAGCTAGGCCAGCATAGGCTCCATCATGTAGACATACCCCTAGTAGTATTGCAGCTATGCTTTTTCTTAGCTTTCCCTTTGTTTCATTCCTGAGATAAAACATTTTTGTATCTTGAAATATATAAGTATTTTCTAGTCATTAATATTTAAAGGGCTGTATCAGGTCAAATTTGGTTCACAATTCAGATCATATTATTTTCAGAATTATAAGAACATAAGAACGGCCGTACTGGGTCAGACCAAAGGTCCATCTAGCCCAGTTATCCTGTCTACCAACAGTGGCCAATGCCAGGTGCCCCAGATGGAGTGAACCTAATAAGTAATGATGAAGTGATCTCTCTCCTGCTATCCATCTCTACCCTCTGACAAACAGAGGCTAGGGACATCATTCCTTACCCATCCTGGCTAATAGCCATTAATGGACTTAACCTCCATGAATTTATCCAGTTCTCTTTCAAACCCCATTATAGTCCTAGCCTTCACAACCTCCTCAGGCAAGGAGTTCTACAAGTTGACTGTATGCTGTGTGAAGAAGAACTTCCTTTTATTTGTTTTAAACCTGCTACCCATTAATTTCATTTGGTGGCCCCTAGTTCTTGTATTATGGGAATAAGTAAATAACTTTTCCTTATCTACTTTCTCCACATCACTCATGATTTTATATACCTCTAGCATATCCTCCCTTCGTCTCCTTTTTTCCAAGCTGAAAAGTCCTAGCCTCTTTAATCTCTCCTCATATGCGACCTGTTCCAAACCCCTAATCATTTTAGTTGCCCTTCTCTGAACCTTTTCTAGTGCTAGTATATCTTTTTCGAGATGAGGAGACCACATCTGTACGCAGTAGTCAAGATGTGGCCATACCATCAATTTATATAAGGGCAATAATATATTCTCTGTCTTATTCTCTATCCCCTTTTTAATGATTCCTAACATCCTGTTTGCTTTTTTAACCGCCTCTGCACACTGCGTGGACGTCTTCAGAGAACTATCCACGATGACTCCAAGATCTTTTTCCTGATTCGTTGTAGCTAAATTAGCCCCCATCATATTGTATGTATAATTGTCTAAAAATTCAAATGAAAATAGCTTTTTCCTAAAGCCAAATCTCTCCCTGCTGTTTTTAACTATACAAATGCTGCAAATTGACCTAGTGTGCCAAAGCCCCAGACTGAAAACGACTATATATAAACAAAAGTGAAACAAATTAGTCTGCTTTTATTATCTAAGTGGCATGAAATACAGAGGTAAACAATCAATTTCTTGTGAACACTAAGGCCCTGATCCTCCAAACTGCTCTCTGTGGACAGACCTCTTGCATTGTGCAGAACAAGATTGGGCCAAATTAGGCTCTGCTCCTGCTTGACTGATGTCAGTGGAGCTCCATATGGGAAGCTCCAACTGCAGAATCAGGAGAATAGATTTTCAAAATTTTTCATTTTTAATTATATGTGGTGGAATTAGTAACACAAGTAAGGTGTTCCTTAAAATATATATATATGATTTATAACCTGATAGTAGTTCCCTGAATGCTTTGAAAAGACCACAATACAGAAACTATATTGTAGGAATTACTAGAGCAAGCATCATAGCTTCTTTTGTTCATTTTTGTTTTCTGTCATCAGACAATGAAGCCAACAGGGTTGGCTCTATAGACGAGTAACCACAAGTATTTGTCATGCACTGTACAGTACTTTTTGATCATTTAAATTTTATACTGGAAATTAGCATTCAAGGTTACAAATAAAACAACCACTTATCTCCACATAGGTAATTTACAGGGAAAATGACAATAAATGATTAGAACTGGGATTTTCCAGGATTTTGAAATGAGCTTGCTTCTTGTTGAACTTCTGAATGAATCTGAAAGTTTTATGAATTTATGTGTGAAAGCCATGGGATTGCGTATAGAAAAGCAGAAGTTTCCAACCAATTAGATCTCAGACTATATGCTAAGAACTAAATTTAAGCTGATGCTGAAACAGTAATATCTGACTATCAAGGCCAACACAATCACTAAGAAGTTGGTAATTAGGGGGCTGTATGTATGTAGTTTTTGTACAATGTGCCAAGTGGCTAGCTGAGTAGATAAGCCTGGAGATAAAGGAAACTATTTACATTTAAAGGATCCACTACCCTAAGCTTTTGTTTTCAAGTTCTCTTACTGTTTCCCACCTCATTTCTCATTTTCCTGTTGATAACATTGCCAGAAGCTTTAAGTAGATAGTAAATAACTTGAACAGCAGACATCTGATTCAAATTTCTGCAGATGGTCAGAAAGCTGAATGTAGTTTATTTGAAAGTGAACATTTTCTGTTTGCCTCTATTTCTTTTATCATGATTCCCCTAGTAGCTAGTTATGAAAAAGTCATCATGTTAAACAAATTAAAATAAAATATTTCTTGAGGCTTAAACCACTCTATAAAAAAGATGAAAACTCAATGTATGATTCCTACCTAGTAAATTGCTTGTTTTTGTAAACTCTCTCAGTGGCTGTACGTTTCAGGAATACTGTCCCACCAACTCCTGTTAAGAGGTTCTGGTAACATCACAAAAATGACACAAGTGATTTGTTTATTTCATCAGAACTCCAAAGTGAAATTATTAAACATGCTTAACATGTTCTTTGGGAGATACATTAATGTAATAAATAACAAAATCTGATCCCCCCCAAAAAACAACGAGGAGTCCAGTGGCACCTTAAAGACTAACAGATTTATTTGGGCATAAGCTTTCATGGGTAAAAAAGCCACCGGACTCCTCATTGTTTTTGTGGATACAGACTAACATGGCTACCCCCCTGATACTTGACACCATGCAAGGCACTGAATTTAGCCGTATGAAGTGGAAATCCATCAACTTAATGAAAAAACTTGCACAGATACAGACAGATATCATCTTCTTCTCCAAGTGCAAACAGATGGACATCATACCAAATGGACTGAAGGTAAAAAATCCATTGCAATCGACATACTACACTGACTATGGTGAGAGATTGTGCCACACACTCTCAAAGAAACCGAGGAACCATCTGATCAGCATCTTGTACAGCAAACAGGAGAAGATCAAGAATGAGCTCTCAGAACCGGAGACTCTCATACAAAACCAACCTTCCACATAAACGTCCACGTGGCTGGACTTTACAAAAAACAAGACAAGACATTTACAACGCATACTTTACTTCTCTACAGAGGAAAAAGGACAGTAAACTATCTAAACTCCTACATGCCACAGGGGCTACAACAGTGGTACCCTTAACTTACCCAACAATACTGTTAATCTATCGAACCTTACACTTAGCCTGGCAGAAGAGTCTGTCCTATCTCGAGGACTCTCTTTCTGCCCCACCACTCCCATGCACATGATACAGTTTTGCAGTGATCTAGAAGCCTACTTTCGCCATCTCTGACTCAAGGAATATTTTCAACACATCACTGAACAGCACACTGACGGATAGGAACCCTCTTACCAACACTACAAGAAGAAGAATTCTTCATGGACTTCTCCTGATTGTCGAAATGACAAACTGGACTTCTACATAGAGCGCTTCCGCAGACGTGCACAGGCTGAAATTGTGAACAAACAGCATCAGTTGCTCCATAACCTCAGCCGTACAGAACGCAACGCCATCCACAGCCTCAGAAACAACTCTGACATTATAATCAAAGGGGCTGACAAAGGAGGTGCTGTAGTCATCATGAACAGGTCGGACTATGAACAGGAGGCTGCCAGGCAACTCTCCAACACCACATTCTACAGGCCACTATCCTCCAATCCCACTGAGGAGTACCAAAAGAAACTACACCATCTGCTCAACAAACTGCCTGCTACAGCACAGGAACAAACTACACAGACACACCCCTAGAGCGCCGACCAGGAGTATTCTATCTGCTACCCAAGATCCATAAACCTGGAAATCTTGGACTCCCCATCGTCTCAGGCATTGGCACTCTTACAGCAGGATTATCTGGCTATTTGGACTCTATCGTCAGACCCTACACTATCAGCACTCCTAGCTATCTTCGAGACACCGCCAACTTCCTGAGGAAACTACAATGCCTTGGTGATCTTCCTGAAAACACCATCCTGGCCACCATGGATATAGAAGCTCTTTACACACGAGGATGGACTACAAGCTGTCAGGAATAGTATTTCTGATGAGGCCACGGCACACCTGGTGGCTGAGCTTTGCAACTTTGTCCTCACCCACAACCATTTCAGATTTGGAGACAACTTATACCTTCAAGTCAGCGGCACTACTATGGGTACCCGCATGGCCCCACAGAATGCCAATATTTTTATGGCTGACTTAGAACAATGCTTCCTCAGCTTTTGTCCCTTAGTGCCCCTCCTCTACTTGTGCTACATTGATGACATCTTTATCATATGGACCCACAGGAAGGAGGTCCTTGAAGAATTCCACCTGGATTTCAACAATTTCCACCCCACCATCAACCTCAGCCTGGACCAGTCCACACAAGAGATCCAATTCCTGGACACTACAGTGCAAATAAGTGATGGTCACATAAACACCGCCCTATACCGGAAACCTACTGACCACTATACTTACCTACATGCCTCCAGCTTCCATCCAGGACACATCACATGATCCATTGTCTACAGCCAAGCCCAAAGATACAACTACATTTGCTCCAATTCCTCAGACAGAGACAAACACCTACAAGATCTTTATCAAGCATTCTTAAAACTAGAATACCCACGTGGGAAAGTGAGGAAACAGATTGACAGAGCAAGACAGGTACCCAGAAGTCACCTACTACAGGACAGGCCCAACAAGGACAATAACAGAACACCACTGGCCATCACGTACAGCCCCAGCTAAAACCTCTCCAACACATCATCAACAATCTACTGTATAACCTATCCTGGAAAATGATTCCTCACTCTCACAGACCTTGGGAGGCAGGCCAGTCCTCGCTTACAGACAGCCCCCCAATCTGAAGCAAATATTCACCAGCAATTACACACCACACCACAGAAACACTAACACGGGAACCAATCCCTGTAACAAACCCTGTTGCCTACTCTGTCCCCATATCTACTCTAGTGACCGTAGGTGCTGACTTCCCCTCTGCCCCGTTGGTGCTCAACCCCCCATGCCTCTGGCTCCACCCCTGCCCCACCCTCACCCCACCTCAATTCCACCCCCTTCTCCCAAGTCCCTGCCCCTGCCTCTTTACCGCCTCCTCCCCTGAGTGCACCATGTCCCCATTCCTCCCCTCCCTCCTGGAAAGTCCTAAGCGCCGACAAACAGTGCTGGGAGGTGGGGGGAGCTTGGCTGCCTGTGGGTGTGGAGCATCTGCTAATTTTTCCCAGTGGGTGCTGCGGGGAAAAATCGGGCTCATTCACCTGCACATCTACTAATGTGATATATGCCATCTTGTGCCAGCAATGCCCCTCTGCCATGTACATTGGCCAAACCGGACAGTCTTTATGTAAAAGAATAAATGGACAGAAATCAGCCATCAGGAATGGTAACGTACAAAAGCCAGTAGGAAAACACTTCAATCTCCCTGGACATTCAATAATAGATTTAAAAGTAGCCATACTTCAACAAAAAAACTTCATAAACAGACTTCAAAGAGAAACTTCATAGCTACAATTTATTTGCAAACTTAACACCATCAATTTGGGTTTGAATAGGGACTGATAGTGGCTGGCTCACTACAAAAACAATTTCCCCCCTCTTGGTATTGACCCCTCCTCATCAATTACTGGGAGTGGACCACATCCACCCTGACTGAATTGGCCTTGTCATCAGTGGTTCTCCACTTGTAAGGTAACTCCCTTCTCTTCATGTGCCAGTATATTTATGCCTGTAGCTGTAATTTTCACTCCATGCATCTGAAGAAGTGTTTTTTTACCCACGAAAGCTTATGCCCAAATAAATCTGTTAGTCTTTAAGGTGCCACCAGACTCTTTGTTGTTTTTGTGGATACAGCTATCCCTCTAAAATCTGATCCCTTAATTTGTCTTGTCAGCCTTCTTTCTCCTGTTCTTTTTGTATATCTTCCTATGTATTTGTGATTCCCTCCCTCATTCTTCCATTAAAAACACCTTAAATGTTTCATTTAAAAAAATCACAGATGTAAAAAGGAAATTATTCTGCTGCATAATATAAAGCTAGACAAAGTCAGACTAGAAATAAGGCATACATTTTTAACAGTAAGAGTAATTAACCATTGGAACAATTTACCAAGGGTCATGGTGCATTTTCCAACATTTTTAAATCGAGATTGGATGTTTTTCTAAAATATATGCTCTAAGAATTATTTTGGGGAAGTTCTATGACCTGTGTTATACAGGACATCAGACTAGATGATCACAATGGTCCCTTCTGGCCTGGGAATCTAGGCATATGCTATACAAATGCACCCCTCTCCCACCCACTCCCCCAAAATCTTAAAACACCCACACATATTTATGGATTACATGTAAAATTCACAGCTTCTCATTTTAGGTATTTATAAGGTATTTAGGTACCATTACCATGGTATCTAAATGTTTCACAATCTTTTTTTAAAAGATTAGCGCTCTATTCAAATCCTTTCTGCCCATCAGGCAGAGGGTGGGACTTGAATGTGGGTTTCCCACATCCTGGATGTTCTCTAACCAGTGGGCTAAAAATTATGGAGGCTTCTTCTTCTCTAGCTGGATTTTGAATGGGACTGGATTGGGCCCCACAGGCAAGATAGGCACTCCTGTGGGGTGTGACCTCACACACACTATGCCTGTGAGGTCATGTGGTGGAGGCAGGATCCCACGGGGGGGCGGGAAGGCGCACCCCATTCCAAGAAGTACCAAAATGTTTGCTATTCCAGAAATGTGTGACTGGCCACCCTATGGCCAGAGGCAGAAACTTAGGCATGGAGGGATGTTTTAAAGCAAAACTTTAGACACCAAGTGAGTTGAGGCACCTACAGGATTAGGCGACATCTAAATCCCATTGATTTCAAGAATCTTGGCCAACTGACTTGTCTAAAGTCACCAGAAATCTGTGGAGAACATGACATTGAACATAGGCCTTTTGAATCACAGACTGCAACCCTCACCAGTGGACCACCCTTCCTTGCTGCCTCCAGAGGGTGGTGATGAAAGGATTTATAATTACTCGAGTTTGAAATATTTTTTCTGGTTCATTTAAAAAGATAATTTAGTGCTCCTGAAAGGTGCTGAATTGTGTATTTACAGACTGAACAATTTATTTCAGGAAGTTCTGCACACTTTAGAATGACCCATTGAAATATTGGGAACACTGGAATAATAACAGAATTACTCTAGATTGCCACTGATGTAACTGTTAACAATGGAATTACTAATAAAAGAATGAAGGAATTACTCCAGATAAACTAATCTAGAGCAGAATTTGCCCCTCATTTTCTCTCTCAATTTTTTGGCATTTAAGACTCTATTACAAAATTTTCAAGGGACCCAGACGAGCATGATGAATATAAAAATATTTTTCATTTGTTTAGTGCATTTCATCCAAGGTTCTTAGTGTGTTTACATTAACTAAGACTCATAATAATCCTTTAAGATTGGTATTATTGTATTTATGGTATTTTACACTTAGGTAAACTGAGGTAGAGAGATTGTGATTTTTTTCAAGGTAGAATGGCAAACCAGTGATGGAGTTGGGATTAGAAATGACGAGTGAAAATCGGACCCCACATTCTGTTTTGTTTCTTAATTTAAAAATAACTCATTAGACTCCCTCTCTCAAACATTTTCCCTTTGAATAGATAAATTACCAGAATGATGAGTTGTTTGTCCACAGGTGAACATATGCCAGGGACTAATTACAGTGAACATCCATAGTAAATATGACAATGTGACTCCTCTTTTATACAGGTTTCAGAGTAACAGCCGTGTTAGTCTGTATCCGCAAAAAGAAGAACAGGAGTACTTGTGGCACCTTAGAGACTAACAAATTTATTAGAGCATAAGCTTTCGTGGACTACAGCCCACTTCTTCGGATGCATCCGAAGAAGTGGGCTGTAGTCCACGAAAGCTTATGCTCTAATAAATTTGTTAGTCTCTAAGGTGCCACAAGTACTCCTGTTCTCTTTTATACAATTTATCTATGTGTTACCTTGGGGTAGAAAATAAAGGATTTTGATTCTGTATCTGTGAAATGCCATTACATACCAAAAACCATGGATTATTTTATCCAATTCAACACAGCATTATTTATATGTCCTCAATGATTTCTCTTTCATTGATATGTATTGGCTAGAAATAAGTCTTTTCAATCATTGGTGGTTATAATTGTTAAAGACCCCCACAGGAGATGTATTGAGTATTTTATCCCATATTTTTGTAAATTGTTAAATTTAGGGGTGAGATTCCACTAGCCCTAAATGCATGGAATTCCTATTTACTTCAATGGGAGTTTTGTGTATGGAGGGCTTGCAAGAGTGGACCCAAAGTGTAATTATCATCACCCAAACACGGTTTGCTAAGTTTCTTTTTAGTTATAGCTACCTAGATTCAGTGGAAAGCTGACAAACAGGTTTTTACTGGAGTCAGCACCACAAAATCAGAATAGTTACAGAAAAGCCAGAGCTATATGTCATTTTCTCTCATGCATCATCAACAAACCTGTCAGCTAAGAACCTGACATTGCATTCCTGATTCAGACAAAACTCCCACTGAAACTAATGAAAATTTTGACTGTGTAGGGCGTGCAGGTTTGGACCCTTAAGCCCTGATGCTGCAAGCTGTTCTGTACACTGGATCTTTATCTCTACACAGACTCCACTGGAGCTTTGCAGGGCATAGGGGTCTGCCCATGTGGAACATCTTACAGGATCAAGGCCAGGCTTAAATTCTCGAGTATTTCCTGGTGCTTCAAACTTGGGGCTTCAGCCCTGCGGGAGGTGCCGAGGCTTGGGGCTTCAGCCCCATGGAACGTGCCAGGGCTTGGGGCTTCTGCCTCGCAAAAGGCACCGGGGCTCCCGTGGGTTTGAAAATATTTACTGGCGCTCCACTCCAGACAGCTCTGGCTGAAATTACGCTCTGATCCAGGCCTTAGTTGATATCTAAAAATGTTTATGGTTGATGATAATGTACAAGCTGTTTTTGATTTTCCAATACCAGGTTGTGCTTGATGAGGTGGTGGCTAGACAAATCTATTTTTGATTTGTAAATTGAGCAAGTTTCATTTGGAAATCATTAATATGGAATAAATATGAAACATTAACCTATTTTGAGAGTCACTTTTCTGACCAGAGACTTATTTTAAATTAATTTTTAGTGATAAAATAATTGGAGTAATCAATTGAGGAAGACTAGGAATGGTGCATAAATGAATTGGATTTGCATTGTATTATACTAATCATAAACTGAGACTTACAGCTGCTACACATTTGAACAGTGTAACTCATGAGCAACTAATTTCTGACAGAACTCAGTCAAAGATGTAAAGCAATTGGTAAGTATCAGACAAGAAACTCAGAGTGAATATATGAGAATTCTGAATAGCTCCAGTCATCTTTAGCCATCACTTTAGAAAGTTTGAAAATAACAGTTTGGAGGATCGGGAAATGAAAAAAACTTCTGTTAGTTACAAATTTGTGACATTCTTTCTTTTACATATACATGTAAATGTAACTATCATTAGAGATAATGAAAGCTACACTTGAAAATGATAGAGAGAATAAGCCCATTAATATGGGATGTTAATTGAAAAAGGGACTTGAATGGAGAATGGGATCTGTAATTATGAAAATAGTGATTAAAATATCATTTTGCTTTTTTTAAATGCCTGACTTGAATACAGAATATGAAGGAATTACATTTAAAACAGTTAATTATTTCCAACTCTTAGAAAAAGGGAAGATTAAACTGAAAATGATTTAGTGATCATAACATAATTTTATATTTTTTAAATTATCAATTTCAAAAAGTTGAAATTAGGTATTACTGAATACCAGTTGAAATGCATATTTGCATTTTCATTAGTGAATGTAGTTTATTTATATTGAGGCAGATTTTTGTACTGTTATGTGGGAAGTACATACAGACTAGAGCTGGGCAAACTACATACAGCAAACATTTTGACAAAGTTAGCTTTTATGATAAGATTTACAAATTTCCTCAGAGACCTCGATTTTTACACATTATTTTTTTTTACATTCAATGAATAGTTCATGTGTACCTAGATCAGCCTACAAGCTGCTTGCATATTATGTGTTGTGACTGTTGTGTTAAGCATTCACTAGTTCTGATTCACTATTTGTGCTGTGTGATTGGTCACCTGCATCACATGATATTGTTTCTGCTCTCTGACAGAATGTCTCCACGACAACGAAGAGCTTTCAAGATGGCTAAGTGAACATTTCCACCCTAAATGCTCTCAAATTACAGCTTCATAGCAGTCTTAAGGTGTAATTCGAGTCGGACAAGTGGCACTTTTAAAATGACATAGCGGGGTGCCACACATCTTGTCTCTCAATGAGCTACAAATCCAGGCTGCAATCACACAATGCAGTTCCTTCTGCCAATGCAAAGTCCATTGACTTCAACAGGACTCAGTTCAGGTGTAGGGAAGTTTGAATTTATGGATCCCTTTGCATGACTGGGGTCTTAATCTGCTCGGTTTATTTTTTTTAATAATTTTAGTGTATTAGATCAATAACATAATTATTTTAAAATGGACTAACATATTCCTTACAATGTTAAGGCAACAATACACAATAAAATAATAGAAACACATTGGCTACCTCTAAGAATACCTTAAATAAGAAATATTGATTTGAGAAAGAATACTAATATTGAATAAGGACATTTTGGGCTAAAGAAATTTAACACATGTATACAACTAGGGGGAAACTGCACTTTTTGTCTGTTGTATTTTAGCTAAATGGGACCTGATTCTTCAATATGAAAAATTAGATTAATAGTGAGATGAAAATTGATTCCCATTAATATTATTAGTGAAAACAAACATACTACTCTTCAGATACAAGCGCTTTAATAATAAAAGAAAAATGTATAAGGACCCAAATCAAAACTGATTTTTGTATTTATCAGATTATTCAACAGCAAAGCCAACAAAATTAGCCCCTATTGATAAGATAAATAAGCACAAATATATTAATTTCTGGGTCACAACATTTCAATACAAAAATCATTAGAAAACGACATCAAAACAGCATTTTATATCAATCAAATTCTTATTAAATTAGTCCATATTATTTAACAAGAAAGCCTACAGAAATAGGCTCTTATTGACATTTTGGTAAGTAAATGCAAATATATTGCTTTCCAGATGATAGGGATTCAAACCAAAAGCAAAGCTAACTAAAAATGATTTCATTCAAATTCCAGGGAAATCAAATAAGTATCTGATCCTCATTAGAGTCATTTAGCACTTGCTCATTTAACAAGTAAAAAGATGGTCAGTCCTGTAATCCTTGCCTGGGATCAGTTGCAAGTCCTTTCTGGCTCATGCATCATCACCACAATAAAATTCTGCAGGTAAAATTCTATTCTGTAACATTGCTGCAAATCTTGAGTAACTGCACCAATGTTAATGGAGTTACTTTGTATTTACATTGGTAAATTAGAACAGAATGCGGCTCTTAGACCTGGATCTACAAAAGGGACTTAGCTGTTGTGATGTTGAGTGTCATGGTCTAAACTTTTAGGTGCCCAGAAAATCACAAGAACAACATTATGATCCATAAAGCCAAGTTAGGCACCAGGGCTCCCCAGACAATCAATAGGGAGAGATGGACACCTTAGAATGCAATGCACAAAAGCCAGGTGACTCTCTGCCTGAACTAGCCAATGGGAGACAATGATGTGCTAAATCAGGGGTTCTCAAAGTGGGGGTCGGGACCCCTCAGGGGGTCACAAGGTTATTACCTGGGGGGGGGTCACAAGCTGTCAGCCTCCACCCCAAACCATGCTTCACTTCTAGCATTTATAATGGTGTTAAATATATAAAAATGTGTTTTTAATTTAGAAGGGGGGTCGCACTCAGAGGCTTGCTTTGTGAAAGGAGTCATCAGTACAAAAGTCTTAGAACCTCTGTGCTAAATGCTGCCCCTTTCTCACAGATAGGCATCCAGGCTGCAAGGAGGCACCAAGCTATACTAGCAATCCACAAACAGGAACCCCTCTTCTGGTTTAGCAGCCTATGTAGTTTCCTGTGGGAATGAGTTAGGTGCCTGCCTCATTCCACACAAAATGTTGTAGTACCTACCTTATAACTTTTATCCCAGTGGTTAGTGCACTTACCTGGGATGTGGTAAGTCCAAATTCAATTCCCCCTCCCTGGCAGAGGGGGAAGAAAGGATTTGAACAGAGGTCTCCAGCTCTCAGGAGGGGTTAGTGTGCTAGTTAGGCACCTAGGTTCCTATACAATGAATGGGGAGGAGATAGGTGCCTTAGGCTATGTCTACACAGCAAAGTAAGCCTAGGGTTAGTGGGACTTGAGTCAGCTGACCTGTGTCAGGGAACCCTGGGCTTGAACATCTACACTGCATTTTAACTCTTGGTTAATAATTTTCTAACCTGTGCTTGAACCAGGGCTCTGGTATCCACAATGCAGTGCACAGACCTGAGTCAAAGTAACTCTATCCCAAAGTGCCTAGTGCCCTCCATGTTGATACTCTAGCCCTAGGAATGTGTTGCACTGTGAGAAAACTCTGTTTCCACCCTGTTTCCTTACTATGGCAGTGTTACTGATGGGACTCGTGCCCATAAGGAGCACATGACTACATAAACCACATAATTAGCCCCTTTGGTGGCTGTCTCAATAATGACTGCAGTTTGAGAAGGCTTTATAGTGAACTACCATGTAATCTGAAAATGGGCTCTCTACCTCTAGGCTGTCACACTGGCAGGAAAATGCCCATCTGCACCTGTTCTGAGGATACTTAGGACATCAGTCTCCAGGGCTGTCAAACTATTAAAATGAAACTTTGAAATTCTTTAATTTTTAAATTGGAGTGTTTTTGTTTGTTTATTTTTGTCTGTTTTAAAATTTTGACATAAAATGAAGGTATCGGAGGACCCCCCCCCCAGCCTGACTGCTGCTGGCTGTGGAGCGGTGAAGTGCATCTCCAGGGCTTGGGGTGCAGTGTGCTCTAGCGCCACACATCGATCCCTTATCCCTGCCCCTGCCACACCCCAGGAGGCTGCAGGGAAGTCTTGGAGTAGGCTCCCACTCACTGCCCTGAGTGCACACAGCCCGGGTGCCCCTGCACACACAGTCCCAGAGAGGGCAATGGGAGCCTGGAGCAAGGGAGTAGCAAAGCTCCTGGCTCAGCTGGCCCAGGGAATAATGAACCCCAACATCCCAGCAGCCAAGAGCCACCTTCCACCTTGCAACTTTGCTCCCTGCTCTGGGTAAGCTCCATGCAGCAGTGAGGAGGAGCCAGAGTCACCGCTGAGGGAGGAGCAGGAACAGGGAGTGGGCTCAGCCAGGCGGTAATGGTGCTTCTGGTCTGCTGTGCTGGCTGCCTGCAGTGTTGCTACTCTGCCTCCGGGAGCTGTACTGTGGGGTACATACAGAGGGCTCCTGGGACCCAAGTCAAGCCAGGGCCATGTGTACACAGGAAACTCATAGAGCTCAGACCATAGGTTCCAAGTTAACATGGTCTCAGACCCTCCAGTCCTGCAGGGTCCTGGGACCCTGAATCCAAGCCCTGGCTTAGCACAATTGCAATGTGGATGCAAAGGGGAGTTGGCTTGAGCCCAGACTCAGATCCAGGCATAAATTGCTGTTTCGACATCCCCTTAGAGTGCTATCTCCAAAGCCAACATGCTAGGTGGAGTATTCCTAAAATGGGTGTGTCCTAAACCCTGCCTCTCTCATGGAGATAGGCACCTAAGTCCAGACTGCAGGGAGGTGCACATCTCTGCTAGTGAGCACCTCTGCTTGACTCCTGTGCAGGGCCCAATCCAATAGGTGTGATCAGAGGCCACATAACTCCACAAAAACATCCAGGGAGAGGAAGGAGGACTTTCCTTATATTTTGTAGCTCAGTGGTCAGAACGCCAAGGCTGTAGGAGACCCCGGGTTCATGTCACCACTCTACTTGGTGAGGAGAAGGGACTTGAAGGGACCTTTCAGCTGAGTGGTCTAACCACTAGGCCTTGGAATATTGTAGCGAGCCTCTCATCAGTCTCTCCTATTGAAATTGTTCCACTAATTATTCAATAGTTGAATAATTATTAATTGGGGCAGAGAAAGAGTGAGTAACTCTCTAGCTCAGTGGTTAGGACAATCATCTGAGACATAACAGATCCCTATTCAGATCCCTTCTCATAAGGCAGAGGGGGAACTTGTACCTGAGCTCTCTACATGCTTGGTGAGTGTTCTGACCACTGGGCAAAAAATCATAAGGGAAGCATGCCCTACCCCCCTACCCGCATTGTGTGGAGTTAGGTTGCCTCTGGGCATGCCTACTGGATTGGGCCCTGCATGCCAATTAGGAGGACGAGTTTCTATTTTCCCTGATTCATGGATTGCTCTGGGGCTTAGGCAGGTGATAGGTGACAGATTAGAGTATGGCAGTTGTGCACATACCCAGAGACAGGAACGTAGGTACCTGGAGATTTCTTACTGTAAAAACTTAGCAGCTGATTGAGTTTAGGTGCCTACAGGTTAGATGGCAGCTGAGTAAGGGCTTTGTGGATCACAGAGGCACCTAAAAATGGGATTTAGGTGTGTGAGTACCTTTGTGGATCTGGGCCTTAGTTAATGATTTCATTCATGAGATGCAAATAAGAATAGAATCCAGCTTGTTCTCCCATGGATACATAGATTCTGTAGTGCTAATGGAAGGGGTTTAATACTGCAGCCCTTACTTATGTGAGTTGTACCATTGAAAAATCAGTTAAGGGCCAGGGTACTATTATTAACATGAAAGTAAGCAGATACTCTGAAAAGGGAGGAGAATCTCTTGAGTCTTCTTCTTCTTAGTATATGCACACATGCCTCAGGTGGCATGTGACCAGGATTCATCACCGAATTTGGTCCACTGGTTGTATCATTAGCTTCCCTGGCTTGGGCCGGGTACTGATGGGGAGTGCGATGTGAACACTGATCCATGCCCCCCCCCACCTTGAGTAACAAGGAGCAATTCTGATATAGTCAACTCCTCAGAACAAAACTGCACTTTAAAATGACACAGATTTGCAGTTCCAATCATAGGCAGTGTGGCTTCTCTAAACAATGGGCTAAACTTTACTTTCAAAAGTATTTATTAGTGGTAATTAACCCTTGTCTACAGATGAAAAGCACTGTATTTCAAAGCTCTTTACAAATGTGGGAGTGTTTCTTAGATTGCTGTCAGTGCAAACTGCATGTGTGCATCCAGTGGTTAAAAGTTTTCCAATAGACTGGAAACCCTGTGGGGCAGGGACTGTATTTCTATGATGTACAGCAACATTTTCTAGGTCTTTACATGAAAAGAAGGATAATTTATGAAGGAAAATAAGCCCACTTTGGAGTAAAAATGCTTAATGTTTTTTAAATCAAAACTTAGTTTCAAAGGTGTTTGCTACGTTGTTGTAGCCGTGTTGGTCCCAGGATATTACAGAGACAAGACGGATGAGGTAATATCTTTGCCTGGACCAACATCTACTGGTGAAAGAGACAAGCTTTCAAGTTTACAACAGAGAGCTCTTTCTCAGGTCTGGGAAAGGTACTCAGAGTGTCACAGCTAAATACAAGGGTGGAACAGATAAGATTGCAAGAGATGATTCAAGGTGAAATGGACAGTTCTGCTTTATTTAGTTGTGACATTCTGCCCACTTCCGACTTCACCTTGGGTCAAATTCTGCTCTCTGACACTAGTGAAAATCTGGAATATCTTCAGTGAAGTCAATGGAGTCACTGTGGATTTACAAAAGAGAGTCCTGAGGCACCTTTAAGACTAACAGTTGTATTGGAGCATAAACTTTCGTGGGTGAATGCCCACTTCGTCGGATGCATGGATGCACAGGACTCTCTGTTGCTTTTTACAGATCCAGACTAACTCGGCTACCCCTCTGATATTTGGATTTACAGTAGAGTAACCGAAAGCAGAATTTGGCCCACAGTCTTTTGTGGATATAAAATCCAATCCTACTTCTATGTAATCCAGGGTAGTTTTATCATTGACTTGAAAATGTGCTAAATAAATCCCACTGTGCCATTGGAATTCCAAATCATTATGTTAAAGTTTCTAACAGGAAACCATTTACTCTTCCCCATTTAACTAAAACATTTTGTGGTCACATTATGAGTCGCTAAGAATTTACTTTAAATAATTATAGTTTCTGTGAAGAAACTGCTTAACACACTTTTAATTAACAGTGAGTAGTATATCTAATTATTGTTTCATTACACATTTGACAGTACATGCTCACAGAAAACAAGCCTGGAGCACTTTAAAAATGTTCTAGACCATGCAAAACTCTTTGATCAAAGTGACAAATAAGCATCTATTAGAATAATAACTCTGCATACTTGCTGTAATAGCCAATATACTCAAACTTGTAACAGATAACTATTAACATCTGGAAACTCATCTTGTGTGCTTTTCAGAGGTAATTATATACCTATACTTACATGCATTATATTGAAAAAACCAACCTTGTCTTCCAAATCCTTAGTCACACAATCCCATTGATATAAATAAGACTACTATCAGGAATTCAGATTATTTGTGAGAGTAACGGTTTGCAGGACTGGGTACAATAATGGGGCGAGTGAATGAGTGTTTAATTGAATATCAAAGAGAAAAAAATGCACATGCCTGTATGTATAAATGTTGATAATTTTGTAGATAGAGGGGCTAGACTGAGATAGGTATGTAGACTCTGAAGGTACACACAAAATAATTCATAGAGACACATCTACCAACTACCGACACATTCACTTTCACTTGTATCAACAAACAAAAGAATCCTACAGATTCAGAGAAAGACTCCCAAAATACCTTTAGTTGTAAGGCCTGATTTTAGTGCTATAATTAGTGTTTGTAATTATGGGCGAAATCCATATCATGTAAGTCAGAAAAATATGATGAAGTAGGGTATTTGCTGTAATATTCTATAATTAGTAAAATCCAATAACCATTCTTAATAAATAGGCATGGCATTCAAGTTGTAAATATTATGACCAACATTTGAAGAACTGTTCTAATTTTGTGCTTAATTTGAGACATCTTGCGCCTAATTTTCAGCAGTGCTGAGGTGGGAAGACAAAGGTTGGGAGTATGCCTCTTTTAAAGACATCTATTACTAAATTTTCTAATTTACACTCTAAGCTCATTGATACCTCCACCATCCAGTGATTTCAAAGAGTAAATTAATGTTTCTCTCCTTTATTTCTGCTTTCTTTTCCTGGATGACCTTTTTTCTTTCATCTTTTTTTGTGAACTTGTTGCACAGTCCTGACAGCATGTGTGGATGTTGACATGTAAAGAGGCACAGAAAGTTTACCTTCAAGGCCCATTGACATAATCACCAAGGCATATATTAGTAGTGTCTTCTAGGAAGTAAACTTTAAACTGACTTCATAACTCTCCCTTTCTTGCCCTTATAGGAATCTATTAACTGAAGTTGAAGTTCATAGTGGAAAACTATTGTCCCAAGAGTTTCTCAGTTATTAATGTGTCAGTTTATCCCACATTTTCACTGAAACTTTAATTGTGCTCCGAATATTTTTGTACACATATCCTGGTGTATCCTTTGGAGTGTATTTCTTTTTACAACATTTTTGCTTCATATTTTTTTCATTTTACTTTTTTTTTTTTTTTTAACATCACTAGTTCAACCTAGTAGATCAGGCAATGTAAGCTTGGAAGAATTTGGTTTAATTCTTCAACTTTTCAAAATTATTTATTTCCAAAGCATTTCATATGGGCCTTTTGCCTTTTTTGGGGAGCGGGGGGAGGGGCTGAAAAGACTTACAGTTTTGGACTCTGTCTGTAACTCTGATTTTAAGAATGCCGAGCATATTGAGGCATCAGATTCTGTTTGAGAATGAGGAACAGCACAGATGGAAATTTCTCTGGAAGTATTTGGAATTAGACCCCTACTTGCTGTTTATGATGTGGCCATTCTCTTGTGTCACTATGATAAGCATGAGCCTTCACTTTTCATGTAGCAGTTTCATGCAGTCGGCCTCGGTCTTCACTAGTATTTGCAATAATATGTTGGTTGAGAATGAGCCAATGAACACACATGTACATTATCATCAGTTACATGGGCCAAAAAGATGATTTGTTTCAGTGCACCAAAACTTTTTCAATAGGTGACCAAAGTATGGAGGATATTTGTTTCAATAACTGAGTCCACAGCATCTCCTCCTTAAAAATAACCTACTACTTAAAAAGCAAATAAAGTAATTTTTCTCTCTCTCTCATGACGTGTGTTTTCTAAAGGCCTTCACGGGGTAGTGGGAGGAAGGAGGGGGAGAATTGCATGCTTGGACTAAGGTTCATAAAATAAGCTGATGCTTTTCAAAATGAATCATTTTCAAAACTAAACCCTAATCAGGTATTTGCCGATCATATAAGAAGTGTCCTGTTTAATATCTATCCTAATTGGAATGCTGTGTTTGTTTCCAAATCAACTTCTGTCATGGCTTCACAAGTGGGATTATAATATAAATTAAAGGCCTGTAAAAAGCAGTGTCATTTAACTGTCTGGAAACTTCTGCTTTATAAGCTGCGTAAATCTGTATAACTACTTGAGACTCTTTGTTTTTAAGTTTTACAACAAAATTTCTATTTAATATCAAATCCAGTAATGTTAATATTCTACTTTTACTCAGATGAAGTAGAGTCGGGATTCCTTTTAATAAATGATTAGGATTTGTACCTGCTTCCTCAGGCTGAATTTGGCTCAAGGAGCCATTATTGTTTTGTGTGTTAATTTGTCAGTCAAATAATTTCTACAGGGCTATTACTTACTCATCAATCTCCAACCATGACAAAATTTGCAGTTCAGAGCGTTAATACTGTTTTTCTGTCTTTCTATCTCCATTTTTGTCACTAACTTTCATTGCTCCATATCATAGGATGGTAAATACCATATTTGTATATAACTGAATCTTAGGTGGTGTACTAGACTATTCCTATTAGGGACATTAAATATCTAGACTCTGTGTCAGTCTTTATGGCATGCAGTGTCTGAATGTGAGTTACATGAAGACTTTTTTGCATGCTCCACCACCTCCCTCAGATGAGTAATCCAAACCAAATAAATGAGAGAAAGTAATCAAACATCAGTCATGTAAAAGGACAGTGGGGCAGATTTTCAAAATCACTTAAAGGATTTAGGAGCATAAGTCCCATTGAAAATCAATGGGACTTATGCTCCTAAATGCTTAAGCACTTTTGAAAATCTTCCCTGGTAATATTTACTCTGACAACTGTGTTCCCTAAGTGATAAACAGAGCTGGTTTTGCTAACTGTTCATAAAACTTTCTCCGAATTTTGTAAATACATTCTGTATTTTAAAATATTTGACAAATAACACAAGCATGTAATTGGCATTCTATGGATTATTCTAAATTAGTCACCTAGGTCATATGAATTTGTTTCTGATCCCTGATGGAAACTTTTTACAAGGAGAATGGAAATACCAAATAATATACTTTGGTACAAATTGGTGAAATGTAAAAGATTCATGAACATTTTGTGATGACCCATGTGAATATTTACAAATAAAATGTACATTATATACTTATAAATGGAAACAAATGAATTTGAGCTGTTTGTTTATTTACAAAGCTGTGATGTCATTGTTCAACTGGCTCTAGCATCATGATAAATTATTATTTATTATTTGTTCTTGGCAGTGTTTACATTATAAAAACATAAAGGAAGAAAAGATCTTCAAAGAATTTAGGGTGGGATCCACAAAGGGATTTTGGTGTTGCAACACTGTCACAGCGCCTAACTTTTTAGTCACTTAGAAAATCACAAAAACACCGAGATCCAAAAGGCTGAATTAGGCTCTTATGCTCCCTATAAAATGAATGGAGAGAGAGAAAGATACCTTTGAAGGTGATCCACAAAGCCAGCATGCTAAGCAGTGAGCTACCTAAATTAACCAATGGGACATGCTGACAAGAAGGATGTGTACTAAGACCCGTCCCTCTCACAGACTGAGGCCATGTCTACACTACAAAATTATGTTGACTTAACTTATGTTGGCATACAGTCACCATAGTTATTAAATTGCTTGTTTGTGTGCACATTTGGCTTCTTGTGTTAGTGATGTGCGTCTTCACCAGGAGCACTTGTATTGATTGTATTGACAGTGTGGGGCATAGTGGAATGGCTCCAGTAATAGTTGATGTAAGCAACACAGTGTCTACGCTGACTGTCACACTGCATCAACCCAATTACATTGGCTGTGACTCTACACCACTTGGGGAGGTGGTGTTACTAAATAGGCGTAGAGAGGCACTTGGGCTGGGTCTACACTACCCGCCTTAATCGGCGGGTAGAAATCGACCTCTCGGGTATCGATTTATCGCGTCCCGTCGGGACGCGACAATCGATCCCCGAATCGACGCTCTTACTCCACCAGCGGAGGTGGGAGTAAGCGCCGTCGACGGGAAGCCGCAGATGTCGATTTTGCCGCCGTCCTCACAGCAGGGTAAGTCGGCTGCGATACGTCGAATTCAGCTACGCTATTCACGTAGCTGAATTTGCGTATCTTAAATCGACCCCCCCCCCCGTAGTGTAGATGTAGCCTTATATTGGCGGGACCCAAATTTAAGTGAAGATACTTCTACAGCTAGGTTGATGCAAGGCAGCTTATGTCGACCAAACCCTGTAGAGTAGACCAGACATAATGCACTTAACTCTGGGCTGCCGGGAAGTGCCTATCTCTGCTTAGTGATCCATGTACAGGAATCTGCCTCCTGGAGTCAGGTGGCTTGGTTGCCTAACTAGCTTCTTGTGGTAATGAATTTGGTACCACCTCACTCCCCATAAAACAGCCAGAGAAGACAGTGCCCATATTATAACTTTTAGCTCTGTGGTGAGTGTACTCACTTGGGATGTGGGAAACCCAGGTTCAAGTCCCCTTCCCTAGCAGAGGAGGAGAAAGAATTTGAATAGGGTTGCCCACCACCTAAGGGAGAGCTGTAACCTCTGAGTTAGAGATAGTCTGGTGAGGGGCTCCCTCAAACTCTCCTCTTGAAGCTGTTCCACTGTGGATAAATAATGAAAGAGGAACTGGAGCAGAGGGACTGGACACTAGGGGTATGTCTACACAGCAAAGAAAAATCAGCTGCTGGCCCAGGACAGCTGACTCAGGCTAATGGGGCTTGGGCTGTGGTACTGTTTCACTGCTGTGTAGACTTCTGGACTCGGGATGGGAGGGTTTCAGGCCAACTGCGGGTTTTTCTTTGCTGTGTAGACATACCCTGAGCCTCCCACTTCACAGATAGATTCTCTAACCGTTTCAGAAAAGACCTCCTGAATCTTATGGAATTTTATACCCTCTGTCATTCTCATGAATGGAATATTTTAGGGCAGTGGTTCCAATAATTTCTTCCAACTGTGACCCAATATTACAACAGAAGAAAAGTTTTGGGACTCCTCCTCACAAAGGGTGACCAGAAGTCCTGATTTTATAGGGACAGTCCCAATATTTGGGGCTTTTTTTTATATGGGCTCCTATCACCCCCCCCACCCCATCCCGATTTTTCACACTTGCTATCTGGTCACCTTACCCTCACATCTTAAAAGAAAGTGAGGGTGGTTGTAACTCTCTCTGGCCACTGTGACTGCCATGTTGAGAACCCATATTTTAAGGGACGGAGGGTGCTGCTAGCCTTTAATAGGTACGGCATTGGAGATCATATCCCCAGGGACAACTAAGCCCTTTCTTGAACAAGTACAACATTTTTGAGGTACCAGGAATGAGTTAATCTTAACAAGAAATGCAGAGAAACTACTATATAATTGAGTGACATTGTTTTTCCCTGATGTCAGCATAGAAACCCAAACACAAAGAGGTGAATTTAGTCCTGTGAGAGAGCTGTTGAGTAAGCTGAATGTTAAGTTTGCATTGTAGTATCCAGCAAAATTTAAAAATTGCTCTGCACAGTATTTCCGGGAACCATGGGTTGCTTCCAGACATCTGGACAAGCCTGACGTGGGGGATATCTGGAACAATGATGTGATATGTATGTGGCAACATTTGGAGTTTTGCATAATGTTATGGGAACAACAACAAGGTTAGATTTCTGCTTTCTGAAGTTTTAAAAGCATTCAGTAGATGGGAATATCCGAGTTTTGTACTGAACAGACTTATAGTTATGTAAGGAAAGCAAAATATATTATATAGATCAACCTAAATCTATCCATTTCTCTGAGTATGGCCTAAGGGTAGTGTTTTGTTTGAGTGATTCAATTCAGTCTACTTTTATTAAGGGATGCTCTGGGAGGTATTTAAATTGGGCTGTGTCAGAAGCATGATTTCACTTTATTACAATCTGCAAACAGCCTCTTACGTTACGGATACAGACTAACACGGCTGCTACTCTGAAACCTCTTATGTTGTAAGCCAAAAGGAACATTAATTAAATACTTGCTGGTACTCTAGAGATCTGCATCTGTTCTCCTCAGTGACATGGATATACTGTGTCTTGATCTGCCTCCCAAACAGGAAGTTTTGCAATTTGACTTACAGTCCATCAAAACAGGCATTCCTTAAAGATACAAAGAGTCCTGTGGCACCTTATAGACTAACAGATGTATTGGAGCATAAGCTTTCGAGCCACAGGACTCTTTGTTGCTTTTTACAGATCCAGACTAACACGGCTACCCCTCTGATAGTTAAAGATACAGTGATACTATGCATTTATCATGCATTATTCAGACCCCGCTCCCTACAGGAAGGTGAATGAGAGGAGAATGTGGCTTCTCGCCTCACTTGACTAGATCTGATGCTCTTGGTGCTAAACACAATTATTATTTTGTGTTCTGTTAACAATCAAATTAATTATTTTGTGTTTTGTATTAATTATCAAAAGCAAATTCAGTAATTTCTAGAAGGCTGGTGGTTAGTGTCTGCAATGTGGAAGACAATGTCAAATTATTTGTACACTATTTTCTTATAGGATGGAAAAATGATATGATAAGAGTGTCTGAAAAGAGCACCTACACCAAGAATATGAATTTCAAAGCCCCAAATACTAGAGGACTATAACAATTTTATTAAGAGGCAAAGAATCCTCATCAACTAAGGGGTTTGTGCTGGCACCAATGCGTACATACAACTCCTTATGTTAACATCTGTTATAAATGCATACAAATTGAAGGCAGTATAGCTTACATTATGATGAGATAGATATTGCTTAGATTCAAGAAATATACCTGAGTAGAAACTAAGGGACTAGTCCTTGTTCCCACTGAAGCTAATCAAAGTTTTGCTGTTGACTTCAGTGGGAGTGCTTACACAAGGGTTTGCTGGTTTTTCATTTATAATTGGAGTTTAATGGCAAGAAAGCTTATCCCATGAGAAAATACACTACTCTAAAAGACATAAATTTACTAAAGCTGATTTTTATGTTATTTCTAAGTGACATACTGAACAGATATGCTTTGTAAGATAAAACATTATAGTCCGGTGCCAGATCATGCCTACATGATAATGAGGTGTCAGTATGCTTCTCCCAGCTCAGTTTCTTCTTGCTGGAGATGTATTAATTTTCTTTGACAACAAAGATGGTTTGCTGGTTGTTTAAACAAGGCCAGGCAGACCTTCCTTCAGTAAAATAATGAAAATTATTCCAGATGCATGATGGGCAAGAAGGAAAACAGCCTTGAGTACCCAGTAATGGGAGTCGCAGATTCACTGGAAAAAAGTGAGAGAGAAAGGGAAAAAATGTCTAAAGGGAGACTATAAATGAAGGGATCATAACAGGTTACTGAAGCTAGGAAGAGTGAGAAGTTGGCTAACATCTTATCTTAAGTGAAAGAACAGAATATTTTTATTATAATGTTTGGAATGAATTCTTTGGAAATAACTAATAAAGTCAAAGGGATGCTGTCACTGGTGAGTGATCAGTCAGCCTCTCACTGGTCACTCATTGGTCAAGGCTCTGGACCAGAGAACCTGGAAACTCTTCAAGAGCTGCAGGATTCTTCCCTGGTCATCCCTCCCAGTGCTGTGCCTTATTCTTGGGATGACTTTCAAGGCTGTGTGGGTAAAAGGAAGGAGCAAGTTCTTGCCATTGTGGCTGCCACAAGAAACAAATCTTCCTCAGGGGTGAGCTGGTCTGGGCTGCCTCCTCTAGTGCAACATGCTCTTTGATATTGCCAGGGATTTTTCAGGAGCTAGTTTCTCAAAGGGAAACACAGGCCATTTGGTACTTAACCAGAGAGCTTTAGGCACACCTGGTCTTTAGAGGCTGTTCAGTTGCTACAATGGTGCAAGTGGTGGAGTTGCATCAGGCACAAGGTTATGATTTTGTTTTAGAACCCAGAAAGAAAAGGGTGGAGGGTACTGCCTTATGTCTGGAGATATAGTGGATTGCACCCTTAACTAATACAGTGGATGGGACGCAGGCATCAGGGAGCCTGTGCACCCACTGCCTGGAGATGTAACCAGATTCAATGTGTGGATTACCTCCAGTGGGTAGAACCAGGCGTTCAGCAATTGGGGTGTGAGTGCGCTGTCTGTGCTGATGCTGCAGGGGGCTGCTAACAGTGGAGGGTGCTTGGGTCTAGCTGCATACATGTATCCTTGTTCATGCCATTGCCAGTTCGGAAGATGAGCTGCACCACAGTGGAGAGAAGTTGCTGGGGAGAGTGGGGCTTGCTGGCTTACTGGGAGGGGCTGGACTGAACACAGGAATGGCATACTGCCTCAGACCAATGGTCCATCTAGCCCAATATCCTGTCTTCCCACAGTAGCCAGTGCCACATGCTTCAGGGGGAATGAGCAGAACAAGGCAGTTATCAAGTGATCCATCTTTGTGGTCCAATCCCAACATCTGGCAGTCAGAGGCTTTGGGACACCCAGAGTATGGGGCTGCAGCCCCGATCACTTTGTCTAATAGCCATTGATGGACTTATCCTCTATGAACTTATCTAATTATTTTTTAAACTTTTGGCCCTGGCAAAGAGTTCCACAAGTTCACTGTGCGAGTTCACTGTGCGCTGTGTGAGGAAGCACTTCCTTAGGTTTGTTTTAAAACTGCTGCCTATTCATTTCATTGGGTGACCCCTGATTCGTGTGTTATGTGAAGGGGTAAATAACACTTCCTTATTCACTTTCTCCACACCATTCACGAGTTTATAAACCTCTATCAGATCTCCCAGCCTTTTTTCTCCCTCCTTATATGGAAGGGTTTCTAGCCCACTAATCAATTTGTTGCCCAGCTCCGTACTCTCCCCCCCCAATTCTCATATATCTAATTCGAGATGGGCAACCAGAACTGCAGGCAGCATCCCAGGTCTGGGCACACCATGGATTTATATAGTGGCATTGTCTGTGTTCTTGTCTATCCCTTTCCTAACTGGGGCCGTGGGGCAGCTGCGGGGGAGGAGGATTGGGGCAGGTGGTCCGCAGTTGGCTGAGGCTGTGGGGGACAGGTGGGGACGGATTTCAGAGTCAGGAAGGGCTCCCCCCCCCGCCAACCTGTTCTTGCCCCAGGGTCCGCCACTGCCCTGCTCCTAGGCAGGCTCCTGCCAGCGCCGCAGAGCTGAGCCGTCCCGGAGCAGCGGGGTCGCCGGGGCCGAGCGGGGCTCGCTGTCCCCGGGACAAACGCGCAGCTGCGGAGAGAAGCGCGCGGGCGGTTTCCGCGCCTGGCCTGGGACGTTGCCGCTAGCGCTGAGGGGGGCGGGCAGGGACGCGGAGGGGCCGGGGCAGGGCGCGCCGAGCGCACTGTAGCCGCGGTCACTCAGCAGCCTAGCGGGGGAAGGGGGGCCGGTGCTGGCGCAGGGCGGGCGAGGCCGTTGGAACGATGCATAGGCCTGGCGGGGCTGACGAGGACAGCTGGGGGATGTAGCTCAGTGGTAGAGCGCGCGCTTCGCATGTGTGAGGTCCCGGGTTCAATCCCCGGCATCTCCAGCCTTTTTTTTTGTGTGTTTTGCACTTTGAAAATAATTGTTTCCAAGCACCGGGCTGATCCAGTGCCCCCAGCCGCCTCCGGGCTCCCGCAAACCTCCGAGCCGGCCCCCGAGCGGGTGGGTGTCCTTCCCAGCCCAGGCCAAATAATGGGAATATTGAAAATATCGTTGCAAAAGTTTCTGGTGAGGTCTGGTCTTTGGCGGTGAGGTGCAGCTGGAAAGGAGACAGCAGTGAAAACAGAGAACGGGTGGCGTCTAATTACAGTTGTAAAACTGAATTTAGTCCTGTCCAAAAGTTGAGCTGCATTGGCCGGGAATCGAACCCGGGCCTCCCGCGTGGCAGGCGAGAATTCTACCACTGAACCACCAATGCACTGCTGTGAGCAGTCTACCAAGTCTGTCCTCTTAGAATGTGTCAAATGTGAATCTTTTATTTGTACTTAGGATAGGCATTTATATTTCTTACGATGGAAAAAAAATCCAATATTTTTTAAAAAGCAGACTATACTTTTTAAATCCACCTTCCCGCTAAATAACATTAGGTTTATATAAAATAGTCTCTGAGATGCAAAAATAATAAATAAATATGAAGATTTGTGTAATGTCCTGGAAATTGACTGATACTGTGTACAATGGAAGTAGCAAACTAGAGTTATCCTTTTCATCTTATTTATCCTGAGCTTGCCTGATTTTGTTGTAGGGGACCATGACTTTAGCCTTCCAGGGCTCACATTATCCTCCAACAAAGCAATGTATCATGACTGCATTTGCAACATTCTGTCTTAATATTTTGGCATTTTGATACAATATGACGTATAGTGATATTTTAATTAAAAAGTAAGCATTATGAACTCATGAGGTATGAGTGTAATGTCATCACTTGCACTGTAATGCAGCAATGTCGTGTTGTGACAAATGATATAAAGTCTTGACACCTAAGTTAGTCTTCTTGGACAGACTCTCAAGACCGGTCATGCAAAGCAAGCAAGATTTTCATGGGAAAACAAGAACACCATTATGTGAATCATATCAAGAGAAAATAAGACCTTAAAGTAAGAACAGTGTCTGCAATTATATAGCCTAGAAGGCACACAGGAATGTTTGTGCAAGTTTTCTCTGTTTGTAAAAAGAGAGTCTGCATGAAATCTGCCCCCCTAGATTATTGGAGACTTTATCCACAGAACAGGTATAGGCATTAACTTCCCCAAGAGTTAGGTAAATAATGAAAAAATGTTATGTTTTCTTTGGAAAATAATAATGAAATGTTCCAGATAAATTATTCTAATATATTTGAAAATTATTCACTCAGATCTACATACTAAGGCAAATATATGATTTCGAAATATAGCAACATTTGTTAAAAAAATATTTGGTAAATATTAATTACCTATACTCAGCTCCCATTAATTGTAAGACTTAATCTAATAATAGGCGTTTCCTTGGAGCATCAAAAGGTAAAATACACCTCTAAGGGCCAGAACCTGCAAAAAGAAACGTGGAGGCCGAGATGTCTGTATCCATGCCACGTCCTGCTGAAATCAGCAGAGATCTGAACAGCCGCAGGCATCCCCGGGGTGGTGCTCTTTGGGATTAGGCTTTAGGTGATTAATGGGACAGGTTTTATTTATGTTGAATTGCAGTCGTCAAGAAAATGTTTTGAGTGATTTTATACAGGGGAGCTTGCCACCGGAATGCCTTACAGGTTAGCAAGCCTTGCGCGATCAGCAACCAACCCTCTGGTCTTTCTCAGAGCACAAATGAAGCCCATTCGCACTCACGAGTGCTAACTTAATAGAGTTTTGAAAACTGTTTCTCTAATCAGCTAAACCACTTTGTGCATCTATTTAGGACATACGGCAGAGTTGGTTGAAATAGTACAGTGACCTGTGACCTCTGTAAATCAAGCGCAATTTGCAGACACTACTAATTCTTACTGCGGCTCAAATATGGGTCTAGATTAGAACATGCCTATATTAGCACCTTTAAAAACATCTTATCATAGACTCAAACTGTGCTCCTGCTCCCCTCTTTAAAAATAGTTGTAAAGAAAAGGTTCATGAAACAAGAGAATGAATTCAGATCTATGGTACTAGACAATGGTGGCCAAGAGTGACATGATGGGTCAAAACCTCAGAGTACTCTGGAGATTGATTTATGTTCTGTCGTCTCCTACACCAAAGAAATGAGATTCCCTGCTGTAGTCTGCTTGGTGGTTGAGGAAAGGCATTTGAAGAACTGAAGTGAAGAATGAGCGGATGGAGAGTGATGTGTAACACAATTCCAGAAGTACAGTAACACTCTGAAATAGCTATTTTACACAAAGTCCAAGTACAAGCACTTTCCTTCAAAAAAATCCAGTCTCAATTGTCTCTCATGTCATTTGCCACATTAAAACAAAGTGGATACAAATCCATAAATCGCTTACTTATAGAGGCATTTTCTGTAGAATACAGAGGCAAATTTCATTTTTCTCCGTGCTCCTGAATTATGACTGCATGCCACATTGCTAATTTTTAATTTGTAGCATAAGAGATAAAGGACATTTCTTACTAATAGACTCCAACAGTACTTAAAGAACAGAATATGGAGTTCATTTCAATTTTTGAAATAAAGATAAACTAAATAATCTATATTTTTGTGGCCATTTTATTTGCATTTTTTTTCTTAGAGCAAAAGTACACAAAAACATATCATTACTGAGATATTATGAAAATATTTGGCTACATAAGCAAAACAAATACACGTCTATCATAAGAATTTTCTATTGGCATGTAAATTGAAAAATCTGTTTTTATATTCCATGTTAATGGTTATTTTCATAAGCATTTGTTTTAAAATGGATTTTATTATAATGCTATTTAAATTAAGATTTTATATCTTTATACATTCTGCATGCTTAGTTTGAAAAGGCTATGACTGAACGGGATTGATGTACGCTCCTCAACTATTTAAGAAATCATTCAGAAAAAAGGATAATTCAGTTGGAAAATGTAAAACTCATTGTTTTGTAACAAACAGAATTTTTAAAAAATGAATTATGCGTTCATGAAACATCCAAGATGGACAACCATGGAGTTGTCTATCTATAGAACAGGGTTAGTCTGTTCACAACAATACACTTCTTTTATATCCTTTCCCTTGTTTTAGCCAGACATGCTTTCTTTCCTAATGATTTAAAAATGACTTGCAAAGGAAAACAAAGACTATGTTTATATTATTTTTTCTTCTTATTGATGTGTCAGGAAGGCCCTCGAAGGTTTTTGAATTTAGATTAGATATTCAGATCTTATCTACCCTATTTTTCTGAAAGACTCTATGGACAATTGGAGAAGTAGTAGGATTATGACATTACAAGTACCACAACAGTGAAACCTGAGTAACTGAGAGCGGAAGGGAGTTTTAGTCAGATTGTTTAAATTTTTTTCTGGGTTAATTGTTATTTAATGCAGTTGAGAAGAACAATGGGTTTCTTAAAGTGTAAATCTTCTTGGCTGAGATCTGAGAAAATTCCCACTTCATTCCACTTCTCAAGTCTTTTGAGAAGACCTTAAGCAAAAATAGAGAGGACAAGGGAAAAAAAGCAGAACAAATCTTTCAGACCTTTTTATACCTCAAAAGGGGATAAACCCATTTCTCTCCTCATTCCAGGACACCTTTAAATGAACTGCGGACCTAGTTGCTCCTCTGCTGAGGCCAGCGGCTGGGCTTCCCTGGGGAATTCTACATGTGCTACTGTACAGTGGAGTCTGGAGATTTCCAAATGTTGTTCTGACTCCTTGAGATTTGGAATGTTGCTATCACCAGAATGTGACTGGGGGAAGATAACACGAGGGCCTTAGAGCCCCTGAATTCTTTTCAAGTAGGTAGGAAGGTTGCAATAGGTAACAAGATAAAGGACAAAAACCTTGTGACAGAATAGACCTGGACATTCACAGGAAACCAAAACATCCTAAATCAGCCCCCAGTTTACATCTTCACCCATGAAAAAAAATACAGAAATAATTGTACAATATATACTTCTTAACATAAATACTTCTGTTAGTAAACCAACTTGACTGTACAAAAAGAAACGATAACACTACAAACAGAGGTGATGCATGTGGGGGAGTCGAGGGGCATGCAGGGTGATGTGCCTCCCCAGATTTGCTGTTTGGCTTGTCTGAACATGGCCATACGGACCGAGCAGGCTCAGTAATCCTGTTGAAGCCGGCTGCCCTCACTCTGCCCCCCCACTATCAGCAGGCAGAGGTCGTCTCTGACTACAAACATATTTATACTGTTTGCTTAGACTCACACTCCTTCTTGAGCATTTGCTCAATAGTATTATATTGCATTAAGAATAAGACTAATTTTTTTATTATTCTTAGAAACAATATTATTCTATGAAACAAATATAAAACCATGACTTTTGTAGGACTAACTTGGTTCGTACTCTGTTCCTTTTATTTAAGTAATGCCCCAGATCTGAATATCACCCACTCAAACAGAAGTGTATGACTGGGCCAAAACCAGTGGACACTAATCATAAACCTGTAAAGTGATTACTTAGCTGTATTATGGATTCACGCTCTCTAGAAACTGAAAACTTGAACTACCTCCTAACTTCTTTCCCAGGAGAGCAAGTGCACATCAATTTGTGTTTAATGGGTCATAGAGTACATTGGGCATTTTAAGATAGCTATCGACATAGACAGACAGAATAAATATATATTATAGAGCCTTCAGCAAAGATTGTTTAAACAAAACAAACAAAACAATTGCTGAAATCTTTAAGGTAAGACTTACAATGTCGAACAACTTGTCAATGTGGGTTAAAGTTTTAAGGCCTACCAATTTTGACAGTGTCCCTTTAAGCACAGTGAGAACATAGGGACTTGTAGGACAGGAAAAGGTCACTTGGTCACACATATTTACCTCCTTTAAGTTCATCTCAACCCCCAGTAGGCCTGTCCCAATTAATTATTTAAATATACAAAGAAAATATTTATGTAGAAAAAAAGTCTAATTAAATGTTTTGAGGAGGCTAGAGGATGGCTGGCATTGCCAAAAATATTTCTGAAAAAGAGCTGAAAAATACAATCAGCAATTTTAATATGCTATCAGTCATTTATATCTGGTAATTTTTTTGTCTCCTCAGAAACACATGTACAATATTAGCTAAACGGAAACTCCCAGATTTCCTCATTTCCCTTTATTTTCAGCTGCATAGTTCTGCAGTGCAAAAGGTTACTAAACAAAAGTTGACAAGAAACATAAGATCATTTGAACGAATTTTATTTCAGTAGACAGCTATTGATTACATAGCTAGCAACCTGCATAAGCTCCTTGGGAATTTATAGGATCCTGTGAAAGCATTTGTATCTAAATATTATCCAATGCCTAAGTTAATCAATTAATTAATTGAAGAGAAAACTGATATATAATATGAAGAGGATAACTTGGACAACATGGGATTCAAATCTTGAGTTTAGTTGTTAAATGTACTGGAATGTGCACTGGCATGTCTTTGGACAAGTTTTCTAAGATTTTTTACTAATGACTTGAACTGTTTCTGGAGAAAGTTTAGGGACAAAGTAGCAAACCTGCATGTTCGCTGGAGTTGAATCTAGTCTGTTATTGTCTCCCATATAGAAAAAACAAGTTGGCTTCTGTCGTATTATGGGGTGCAACCCAAAACCACTATGGGATTCTGCCCTGTAATCCAGGGAGCCTTAACTACTTGGCTGCTGTGGCTCGCAACCCGGACAACAACAGCCAGCAAACCAACATGCAGTATCCTGAGTTTGTGTGTGCTCTGCAGCCCTGCTTCAGCACCCTAATCCCAGCAGCCTTCCAACAACACAACAGCCCCACCTGGTACTCACCACTCTTTGGCTACAACTTGAAGAGGTGACCCCAACACACTTCCAACGCTAGAGGGAAAGGGACTCACTGGTATCTGGTAGTTATTTGGGGAGATTTTTAGAAGCCAATCTTAATTTTTGGTTTGTTGGCCCCATCATCTCCCACAGTCCCTTTTGAGTGCAAAGGATTGTGGGATTTAGAACATAGGACAACTATTTGGCCATTTTGTTACATGCAGATTTTACAAGGTGGGGAGCGTGGGAACGGCTGATGGTGTCAAGGGGTGCTGTGAGTGAGCGCTAGGGGCACAGAGTGGTACTCCTGCAGTGTGTGTGTGTGTGGGGGGGGGGGTGTTGTGGTGGTGGTGGAGGGGGTGAGGGTGGATTACTAGTCCTGAGTGAGGAGGTGGTGATGGTGCTGCTGCTGAGGTGGGCTTTTCCCTTCCCTCTCCCTGCCTGCATAATACTTGGCACTGGAGATTGGACAGCACTGCTCTAGGAAGCTGAGGTTGGTTCCCCAGCTCGTTGAAGCTCAGTTTATACAGGAGCTGAGCCATGTCCAGGGCAGGGAGGAGCTACTCTCTCTGCCTTGCAGACAGGGCGCGGGGGAAGCAACCACAACAAGAAGGAGGAGGGTGATAGGAACAAACAGCTCCTTCCCTAATTTGGCCCTGGTTTCTGCTGGGTCCTAGAGCTCTTTGCAAATGCTGTAGCTCAGGCGCTGACTGTGCATGACTCAGCAGGACCCCAGGCAACTGCTTTTCAGGATGGTGTTCTAAGGAGAAGCTCTTTCAGGAGGAAGTGGGGGAAGAGAGACAGAGTAGCTTTAGGGACAGTAATGTCTCCCTTATTCTAATACATTTCCTTGTTAAGTATTAGATGAAAACAACTCTGTGATCCTCTATCATTATCATCATGTGAGAAGCAGAAAACTCACTTAACCTGGCAGGAATGGCTGTGTGGGCATTCACTGGACATTCAGAGCCAGATTCTGATATCAGTTGCATCAGTGTAAATTTGCAATATGTCCACTGAAATTATTGGAAGGGTGGGCGTATTTATGTCAGGGACTGCATTGGATCGCAGCTCATGAAAGTGCCTTGGTTTCACAGGAGAGCGTGCACTGGGGAGTTTGTTGGGGCCTTTAGCTTCTGGTTGTCCAAGATGCAATTTGCCTTTATACAACGCATAGAGAGACTGCCTTGTGTAACAGAGTAAGGAATGGATATTAGAGCATCTAGTAATGCTTTGACTACAACATTTTTGCATGTGACCACCCATGTTAGGTTGACAAATCTGACCATGGCAAATTCTGCCATTCAGTGTTGTGCTAGAGAGGAAGCTAGAAGAGGCCCTCATGAGCCCATTGTTAACATTCCACATCAAAATAAAGGGAAAGTTGAGGTGAGTTCCCCTGCTTCTAGAAGGGGTGCCTCTTTTCTAGATATTGATTAATAATCCCTGCCAGAAGCATCTTATCTGTAGATTGCATAAAAATACTGCTCAAGAGCTAACTGCACAGGTCTTCACTACGGGGGAGGGGGGGTTGATTTAAGATACGCAAATTCAGCTACGCTATTCGCGTATCGGAGCCGACTTACCCCGCTGTGAGGACGGCGGCAAAATCGACCTCCGCGGCTCCCCGTCGATGGCGCTTACTCCCACCTCCGCTGGTGGAGTAAGAGCGTCGATTCGGGGATCGATTGTCACGTCCCGATGAGATGCGATAATTCGATCCCCAAGAGATCGATTTCTACCCGCCGATTCAGGCGGGTAGTGTAGACCTAACCGCAGACACCACTTATTCCCATTGCCTGCCTCCTGCAGATGGTGAAGTGCTCCCATTCTAGGTGCCTAGGCTTGGACATTATGTTACATTGTGCATTCTGCATCAAATAATGGGGCCAATGACTACACACTTTTAAAATCTAAATCGTGACTTTTGCATTTTTTGCTGACAAAGCATGTTTTTTAACATGACAACAACAAGCCTTAGTTATGATTACAATAAATTTTTCTTTTAATGGGAAAATGAATGGATTCCCTCCTTCTCCTCAAGCACATGCACCCCTAGAATTTAAGGTTTATCACATTCAAATGAGGAACATCTTTGCAGGAACTCCCTGATAATATATTGGCAACCTGTGTCTAGTGTAAAGCTGTTCAACTGGATTTCTGAATAATCAAGTGATACTTGATACCAGCAGCCAGAGAGGGGGAAAACACATTTCTAAATGTTTAATCATAGCTGTGACTAAGTACTTTTGTTCTCTGAAGGTAGTAATTATAATAGAGCCCTCTTGAAGAAATCGCAGAGTTCAGAGTCTGCTGCTATTTCCTTCACTATATGTTTCTACTTCTCTGCTGTTATTATTCAAAAATGGAATGAAAAATAGAGAAATTTCGTTGAAGAAAACAGTAGCAGTATAGGCAGATTTTCTTCAAGAGTGGAACTCTTATGATTAGGGGTCCACTAAATTTGCGGCTGTGAAATTCGCTTCTTGGACCGTGAAATCTGGTCTCTCCCATGAAATTTGCTCTCCAGCCGCCTAGCTCTGAAGGCAGAGCAGAGAGCGGCGGCTGCTGCCCTGGGGGCCAGCTCTGAAGGCAATGCTGCCCTCCAGCAGCAATGAAGTAAGGATGGCAATACTATGACCCCCTAATAGGCTTGCAACCCCCTCTTGGGTCCAGGCCCCTCGTTTGAGAAATGCTGCGGAGAAATCCCATATTTGCCATGGGTTGGTCATAGCATAAATAGCAAATTTTGTGGATGTGTAACACATCTGCAAAATTTTGCTATTTATGCCATAACCAACCCGTGAAAATTGTGTGATTTCTCCGCGATTTCAGTTGAGCCCTACTTATGATATATAACTTTGGCATATAGTCAAGAATTGATAATATTTTTCTCAGTATTCCCTTGCTAACGAAAAGAAACTTCCTCAAGGATTAAGGACAAAAGGTCAACTCTTCCTTAACCCAACACCTGCTGAGTACTTAATGTTGGGCCCTCTGAAATTCTGGTCCTGGCTTACATCCCAGGCAGCAAGCTACACGAAGAATCAGGACATAAAAATGTAACCTAGAGATTAAATAAAACAATATACTCAAAGATATATATATATCTTAAGGCACCTAATTTTCTGTTTAACTGTGAAAAGAATCTATTTTAATACTGTTTAGGTCCTGCACTGTTTTAACTTATGAACCTGTCCTTAGCACTGCCTAAAGGATTTGACAAAAACTGGATGCTCAACAGAAGTCTTCTAATTACATTGGGCTTAGTTGTAGAGCCTTGTTCGGACACAAAATTTGTAACTGCATCTGACCAGCAAGCATGGTCCATGGATATCTGCATCTGGATATCCACGGATATAAAGAGGATATCCGCAGATTTGCAGGGCTCTAGCTATTTGAGTTGTTTAGAGAGGAGATTGCCTAATAAAAGTGATAATTTAAACAGATTTCACTAACTGTTGGATTTGCTATTTTTCAGAAAAGCAACTCAGTCCCTTTCCCTACTTTTTTCCACTCAGTCATGATTTTGTTGGTTTTGGAGGATTCATGAAACACAGAAGGTTCACAATTCAAAATGTGCTCACTTGGGAAAAATGTATGTAATTATCTTTAAGATTTATATAATGTCTTTTATTTTGAATGATCCAGAAGCAGTTGACAAACTGTTTGCATGCATTCACCACCACTGAAATGCAGCAACCTTCAACCACAGTGAGAGGATAGAATTTTAGTCAAAGATACTGAGGCAAAGTCCAACTCTTACAAAAATACATTAGTGGTTTTAGTGTTCACAAGAGATGGACCAAGCTACAAACTTCAGATCCAGTTTACAACCTCTGCAAAGTTTTCATGTGTATGTTCAGTTTGGAGTTTTGTTTTTACCTATTATAATGTCATGGGGTATTTGTAAATTACGCATCAAGGTTTGGATTTTGAACCCTACTGTTTGCCTTACTTCCTTCACCTCCATGTAAAGTTCTGTGCTTTTGGTTTGGACCTAACTCGGTACATACAGAGAAGACAAGTTCCTAGTTCTTAAGTTCTCATCTGAAGGATCTTCACCCCCAAAGCAAACTGTATGGTGCCTAGTTTATTTACCCCAGAAGGGCAAAGGGCTGAGTTGGCTCTAGGGGAATTCAAACTTGATGTTCTAGGGAACTGAAAGATTCCAACTCTCACACCAATGACTTCCTCCCCCCCCTTTTAAAAAGTATTGCTGTCTCTACATTTTATTTGAGATATTCAGGCTGTCAAAATTGGAAGCAAAGACTATTACTTACTTTGCAAAATTTTTGAAAGCCAACACTGAGTATGATGAAGTGTTTATTACTTTTCAGTGATATCTAGAGATGTGACAGCCACATGTTATTAGTTCAGCTTCCAATTTAGTTCATCTGGTTATATCTGAGCTAATGTTTATGTGCAACTGGAGAAGGATTGGATTCCTATGGACTTCTCAGATGGGACCTGCTGCTGACATTTAGCTGGCTGCCAGGAGACTGGAGCATGCCTCAAGGACAATATGTGTGGGCAGGAGATGGGCCCTATCATTGATTTGCAGCAGTAGCTTATTTTTCTGTGCCTGGTAGATGACATGCCTTGTCCTGCACAGAAAGCATGTTGACTAGGCATGGAACAGGGAAGTACAGCAAGGAAAGTAGCTCTTGGGAAGCAGCCAAGGAGCGTGGTAAGGGGTAATCACTGCTCCCTTCACCCCAAGAAAGCAGGGGTCAGTAAAATGCATGGTCTTTTGTGGGATCCTGCCCTCTCAGATCCCAGTTCCCTTAAGCAACAGATCTAGGCAGTGCATGGACAAAGACAGGCTGACGGGGAGCTTGGGATGTATATAAATAGCCACAGAATCAGGCTGCCTCTGAGTCTACTCTGGGATTTTACGTGGGCTTCACCTAGTGAAAAGACCCCACTGCAAGATCTAAAGGTTAGCATCAGAGCTGGTTGGCATTCTGCACTGAGTGGCTTCAGTTCCTCCCAGGCACAGTGCAGGGCAGCAGCAGCCACTTTTCAAGGGTCAGGCAGCGCTCCCTGCAAACTAGAGCCAAGTGCCTCTCCTCCTCTTACCGGGGCTTTCCCATTATATTGAGTGAATGAGATGCCTGTTAATCAGGCAACAGTGACCAGGCCCCCTTGGACTTGTGCATTTCTTAGTATCTGGAAAACCCATATGCTGTAGCTGTGTACTGGTGAGATCACATGTATTGGGGGCGCTGGCTGGATGCTGCATTGGCTCCAGGGCATCCACCACCACCTCCTCCTCCCCACATTCCAACTGCCAAGTGGCCTGGGCAGGCAGAGTGCTGCGAGTCTTCTGCATGATTATCAAAGAAAATTCCCCCACCCAAAAGTAGAAGAGTATCTAGCACCTCCTGCAACAGGGCGGGGAGAGGGGGGGAGAGGGGGTTGCACTGTGCTCTGCTTCATAGGTGAACAGCGAATCATGGAAGCAATGGGTCAGCTGGTACTATGTTGAGTACCACTCCCATTCCCTTGCCTCCTACAATAAGGCCCTCACAGAACTGAGGAATCAGTGGAAACGCCAAAATTCCTGGAAACCAAGTTTCACCCTCTTACTGGAGCTATTCACCTGCTCCAGGAATTGGGGTACAATTCCTCCTGTGGAACAGCACAGGCAAAGGAGTCTGTTAAGTAAGGGCTCAATTAAGCTCACTGACTCACAGTCATCCTCTGTCAGACTTTCATCACATTTGCTCTGCCTATGGGGACAACTCCCCTCTCCACAGTGACAAGAGGTTGGCCTGGCACTACCTATACCACATAGGCCAACCTGTCCCTCAACATAGGTGTTACAGGCAGAGAGAGCAAAGTAGCCACAGTGGGAGTGGGAGAAGGGGGAAAACAAATACAGCCTCCTGGTGACTGTCCCAACAGAATGAGGGGGCTACCCCAGAGCTGTTGAATATGGGAGGTTAGTCAACACCCCTAGACTGATCAACAAAGGGATCAACTATACCACAGCAATCTTGGTAAAGGTATCAACAAGGAACTCCACCCTCTCTTTTTGGCTGGAGTCTGTGAGTTTAACACCAAGGACTGGCAGTGCCATAATGGACTCAGCACCCACTGACTTGGTGTTGACATTTCCCTTGACAGGCTCAGAGTCCCTGAGCAGTTTCAAAGGAGCTCAGGGACAGGCTGCTCCATCCAATGGCATCCCAGAAGGCCCAAGACATGGCCACCAAGCTCTGTTACCCACCAAACTGGGCATGACAGCCAAGAGGCTACTACTGTCAAGCACTGGGCCGGAGTCTAGGCCAGGGGCAGAATCAGGGTCAAGGATTGTGAGAGGAGGAAGCAGTACAATGGAATGACTAGGGTCAGCCCAGGGCTTCAATATCCTTAAAGATTGCCTCTAAGTCCACAGAGTTCCCCCTATAAATCACTGAGGAGAATTTGACCTTGGCACCAACTGGTGGGAGTGGTGTTAAAGGCGGGGGATCTCACCCAAGGCCTCTTCCACCAAGGACTCCAAAGAAAGGAGGATGGCAACTCTGTCCCCTTCTGCTTCCTCCTCAGCCATCTCCACCTGCTGGACTGTCCTAGGGGGCAGCATTTCAGAGGCAGCTACAACATCATCTCTGAATGGTGAATGGGAGCGTTGCTGCAAACTGTAGGGAGTCACTTGTCTGAGACTCATGCTTGAGCTTTGCCTTCCACCTATTCCCTGTAGTCATCTTCCAGGCGGTGGTATTAGAATCAGCACAGATGGCTTACAAGTAAGGGAGTCAGAACAGGAGCTGACAGGGACATGGATATTCTCCTTTTGGGGTTACTCTGCCTATCCCACTATCTCCTACCCCACTAAGAACATGTAGGGTGGCTAGTGGTGGCTGCCTGCTCAGCTGGGTTCAACAAGGTGCCATCTCCAGCATCAGAGTAGAGTCAGGCAGGGCTTCACCCTGTGCCTGAGGTGAAGGTGGGTGAGGGACTGGCTGCAAGTGTGGGGCAATGGTGGCACTAGTGTCAGTGCCCTCTCTTGACCTGGAGGGGAGGACTTGTGCTCCCCCCTTGCTGGCCCATAGGGGAGACCCTTTAGATGTGCTCAGTGCCTTGCCCATGAGGCACTGCACCTCCCCTGATAGCAGTAAGGCTGTGAATGGCGGAGACTTGGGTCCTTGAATTCCATCAGGAGAGTGACAATAGAGGAGCTTGATTTCCCCAGGGCAGAGAGGGGGAATAGGAGGGCCACATTAAGGAGGAAGGGTGGCACTGAGGACAGCAGCACCCTCTCATGCCCATTCACTCCAAAGGCTTGATGGGGATGCAAGTGTCTCACATGGCAATTGCCCTTCAAAAGCCACTTTGTCATACATTTTGGAGGCCACCACGATGGCTGAGGGCCCCTCCCACAATGCCCACACAGAGAATTAGATAGCCACCAGGAACAGAAAGCTATCTGCCAGAACCTGGTCCTCCTGTCAAGGTTGAGAAAGGGGCATCAGCTGCTCTAGGCAGAGAGAAATTGGTAATATCAGTGGCTCTGGGGGATGCAGCCACATGGTCCTAGGACTGTGTACTCCTGGACTTATGGAGTGGGTGGAAAGTCTGGTGGTGGTGGTGATAGAAGCAACACCAGCCCCAGTAGATGGGGTGGCAGTGATCAAGAGGTCTTTCTGGTAGGTCCTTGTGTTTGCCCTTAGAAGAAGAGAAAGTTCTGACAGTGGAGCCTTTGTCCTTGAAGGGACGGCTGATGTCATGGAGTGAGGACAACAAATGTTGACCGGGAATCCCCTTCCCACCTCAGCCTCATCTGGGCCATCTGGGCAGAAGCCTTATAGGGGAGCGTGGGGGCTTGCCACGGTGGTGGAAGAAAAATGGGGGCAGTTAACAAAAACGATAGCACTCCCTCCTTTCTAGACAGAGCAGAGCGAGGGGCCAAACAAAAGAACCAGGGGAGTATTAGTGACCTGCCCCCCCTGGCTGCATGGGGATGGCTAGGGGTAAGAGCTCAAGGCAAACACCAGTGGGAAGAGGGGAAAAAAAGGGTGAGAGGAGGCCCTGTGTTCCCAAGAAGGGGGGAGGGGGGTATTCTTGGGCATATAGGAGCAGAGAGAGGGGAGAGAAGGGGCGTCAAGGCATCCGCCTTCCCTCACAAGAGGGGAGGCAGCAAATCCAAATTGCAGCAAGGGAACAAAACAGGGCAAGGTGGGGAGTGGAGGAACAGGACTAGCCACACCGGGTCCGGGGTAGGAGGTCGGGGGGAATCAGAGCGGACGCACCCGCCCGCCCTCAGCAACAGCCGCTGCCCGTGCCAGAGCAGGGACAGATCTACGCTGTTCCCCTCACGGCTCCTTCCAGCAGCAGCAGGAGGAGGAGGAGGAGGAGGTTACTTTTCAGTGTCTGGTTACAAGAAGACACGCCTCGTGCTGCCTGGAAGCGTGCTGAACTAGGTGGTGGACGGGCAAGTACAGCAGGAAAAGCAGCTTCTGGGAAGCAGCAAGAAGCACGGTAAGGGAGATGCACGGATTCCTGCGTCCCGGGGCAGCGGGGGACAGTGCTGCACAGGGCCTAGTGGGGAGCCTGCCCTCCCTGCTCGGGGAAGAGTCGCTTCCTTTAGGCAACAGCTCCAAGCCGTGCGCGGACAAAGACAGGCCGACGGGGGAGGTATAAATAGTCACAGAATCAGGTTGCATCTGGGCTAGCGGGGGCTGTTAAGGGGGATGCACTAGTGCATAGGCCCCTGTGCAAGGTGTAACGGCTAGATCCTGCTGGCGCTCTAATCTGCACTCCGTGGCGTTCGCTCCTCCCGGGCACGGTGCAGGGCAACAGCAGCCTGTTAGCACGGGCTGGGCCGTGCTCCTTGCAAGCCGGGCCCAGCGCCAAAGCTCTCATCCTCCGCCTCCTGCCCGCGCTTTGCCGCTCCATTGGGCGAAGGAGACGCCAGTTAATCCGGCGGCCCCGGCCCAACCCCCGTGGGCTTCCGCGTTTCCTGGTACCTAGGAAGCCCATGAGGCGCTGCTGAGGGTGCAGGTACTGAGGCTGCTGGCTGGAAGCTGCATTAGTCCCACTGCTGCTGCATCCACCTTCTCTTCCATCCTAGGCGGTAAAGACCTTGCTGGAAGCATCGGCTAGTATTACTGAGCAGTTCCTAGTGTTTCAGGGAGCAACAGCCTGACTAGGCTCCTTGCCAGCAAATTCCTGCTTTGTAAGTGTCTGCTATTTTTTTTTAAAGCTGCTTTGCTTTAAGTTGCCTGCATTGCTAGTAATAAAATAAAGAGGGTTACTGGGGGAGAAAAATTGAAGCATACCACCCAACTTCATTTAAATACAGTGGGCTGGCAGAGCTTTTTTGAGAGGGCACTCATGGGAACACTAGTAAGTAATCTGATAGATAATTTAATATTATATGTACATGTAAAATAATAAAACAAGGCTTGGCAGCACAACATATAATGCCAAGCAGCTGCTATCCTGACTGGGCTGCAGGTATTACTCCACATCACCTTCTTGTTATTTGGCAGAATCGAATAAGAGCACAGCTGGGGTGAAAACATTTCCTCTCTGAGTTATCATCAAAAGACATTTTTATGCATGAGGGGCCACTTCTTCAGGACTCAGTTACTAAATTTTGTGGTGTCATAACTCAGATGGATTGCATTGCCTCTTGCTTCCTAGATAAAACTGTAATGGACTTGTCGACACTTTTGTAGGCAGCAAGTGACTTTTTTTTGCTTCAGCATTTAATTATGATGTAAGTTTATATTTGCAGTTGTGGATACAGTGAGGGCAAAAAAAAAAAAAGGCAGTGCAAAGTGTTGCTCAGTGGTTTTAAAAACAAACCAAGAACAGGATAATATACTTGTTATGAAATTAAGTGTAATCACTCAAAATTATATAAGCCATCCTTACGCATTAACCTATACTTGCAAAAGTTCTCATTTTTACAACCCTAATAGATTATTATAAATTTCTTGGGGATACTCATCCATTCAGATCAAACGATTAAACAGGAGTTTCACAGTGGAATGTGTTCTGTAACAAAAACTTCAGCTGTTACTACTTAAGAGTTTTTAAAATTGATGGGATATATAACAAACTTGTATAAGGTCCCTTGTAGCTATCTCTTTTTGCTTTATGTCATCATCCCCTTCAGTAGTTAAGTACACTTAGGATTTCTTAGTATTCTGAAGCTCTTGTTTTATATAGTGGCATTTCAGACAATTCCCTAAACATTGTGGAATCTATTTGGTTAACTTTTCTGCCAATGAAACATTCCACTAGAGTTAAGGTGTTGTCTCTACTAAAAATGTCTGTTATATATTGCACTTTTTTAAAAAATTCTAATTGACAAAAAAGTAAATGTTCTATAACAAACTAATAAACATAATGGAACATTGAGTCTTGCTTTCCTATTGGATACCATACAAATCTAACTGCTAGGAAAATGGATACTGGCCACAGAATACCATAATCATGGTAACATTGCTGAACTTTTGAAAATAAAGGGAATTATTTTTAATTTGAATTTAAAAAAAAATTTTCATGGAATAAAATCTTTTGAGTTGGGTATTTTTGTCTAGTTAATGACTAGGTGGATTTCCTTGAGCTTTTCTCTCTTCTAGCCAGCCACTAACTGCTAGGAAGTGTCTGGTGTGAAGGCCATTAGTACACACCTTCAATTATATGAGTTCTACCTTCCATAGGACTAAACCTACAGAAAGGCTAATACCAAAGATAAACTTGAAGCTAGCCTTGTCCCCGGGCTGCTGGTAAGAAGTAGGAGCTGTCTCTGTCTTTGAACTCTCACTTTTCTCCACTGTTGGGGCAAAAATAGTTCTCCTTCTTTTCCCCTAGCAGCTGCATGTTCTCCAGCCTCTGTCTTATTTTTTGTTGTCGAGGAACTTGCTTTCCTCTCAACCCCAGTGCCTACTTGAGCTTTCTCAAGCAGCAACAAAATGAAATTGACAAGTCTAGGCACTGCCACTGCTTCTTCTCAATATCCTCATACAATTTCACACTACTGCTGTTTGAAAAAGCACGGACTAAGTAGCAGGGCACTGGAGTTCTGTTTGTAGACTCAGACAACACCGTTCACATTTGGAAATTCATCTTCATGACCATAAGGGGCAGATTATTTTTATATAAAATCTTAATTCTTATGGCTCCTAATTTATGAGGGAGAGTTTCCTGGTCTCTGGTGACTGAAATTGTCAAGCCCTGGATATCGCTTGTACAGATATTATTGCAGTAGTGACATTGGTCTCAGAATCATTCTACTTTGTGATTCTTACCCATACTTATCACAGATGCTATTCTTATATTCTCCCTCTTTCCCCCACCCTCTCCCCCCAACACACACATACCCATACAGACACTCTCTGGATCAAAGTTTGAGAATATTTGCTGGTGGTCTGCAGAAGCTGGCTGGTCATATTGTGCTGGCTTTCCTTATTTCCAGCTGCTAAGTCACTTTAAAAAACAGCTAAAATATATTAAATACTTTCCTAATATTACTTTCCCATGTAAAGCTCACAGTAGTTGCTACAAGACAGTTATGTGCTTATGAATGAAAGGGGGGGTGTTTGATTGCAAATGGCAGGAGAGTTTGTCCATGAGATAGTCTCTCTATTTAGATGTGGTCCATCCTAGGAAAATTCTTGAGAACATATAAGAGGTATCATTGATGCTATATATTAATTTTGTATAAGTAAAAATAATGAATGCAATAGATTTGAGATTTAAATTGTCTGAGGTCAGGAAATTCAGACTTTGACTTTCCACTGGAATTGTAACTGTTACTTTCATGGTCTCTGTGCATTTCGCTGGGTCTTTCATTCCATGATCCCATGTGTGTATAGATATATAGATAGTTATATGTATAGATTCCACTTAGCTGATTGCTACTGGGGCTATATGGTTTGTCATCTTAGGCTAGTTAGGCCCATCTTCTGAGTACTGATTGGTAGTATTATAGATAGCACTTATCAGATAAGTGAATTTAAATACCTAGGATCAATGGTTGCTGAATATGGTACCCTCCCGAGTAATAGACTCATAGACTTCAAGGTCAGAAGGGACCATTATGATCATCTAGTCTGACCTCCCGCATGATGCAGGCCACAAAAGCTAACCCCCCCCCCCCCTTTCCCTTGACTCAGCTGTTGAAGCCCCAAATCCTGTGATTTAAAGACTTCAAGTCTCAGAGAATCCTCCAGCTAGCGACCTCCACTCCATGCTGCGGAGGAAGGCGAAAAACCTCCAGGGCCTCTGCCAATCTACCCTGGAGGAAGATTCCTTCCTGACCCCAAATATGGCGATCAGTAGAACCCTGATCATGCAGGCAAGATTCTCCAACCAGACCCTCATTGACCATTGATACTATTTACCAGCAATGGCACACTGTTGATTAATTGACTAAAATCACGTTATCCCATCAAACCATTCCCTCCATAAACTTATCTAGCTTAATCTTAAAGCCAGAGAGGTCTTTCGCCCCCACTATTTCCCTCGGAAGGCTGTTCCAAAATTTCACCCATACTAACATAGCCTAACCTGATACCAGACACCTCTATGTTCTTGGGGAACCAGGGTGCAGTATCCAGCCTGACTCATGAAAGACACCCCCCCCCACCCCAGCCTCTGCTTAAACCAAAACCCATCAGAAGGAAAAAAAACTTTCACTAGCATCGTACCAAATCTGGTTAGTACAAATGGCAGGAAATGTCTCTGTGATAAAAAGATGCCAATAAAGTTAAAAGTGTATAAAACTGTAATTTGACCCATCCTATATGTATAGAACAGAGACTTGGCCAGCCACAAGAATAGAAATGAGTATGCTCTCCACCACGGAAATGAAGATGTTGAGATGGTCAAATGGTTGTACACTCTGTGAGAGGAAACAAAATGAGTTTGTGGTGGACCTAATGTGGGCTGCCTCAACTGAAGACAAATTGAGAGAGGGGTGTTACCAGATTTTCCCATTACTTTGGGGTATGCTCATTGATTCAGGTTACTCTTCTGGGGAAGGGGCTTCTGTAATTCTATCAATGTTTTCATATGGAGTTCTACTTCTCCCTTCTGCAAGTCCCCTCCCAATGGAGCCATCCTGCAGGACCTTGGTTCCCTAGGGCTGGGTTTCTCCAGCCCCAGAACCGGATGAACCCCCACACATACATTAACAGAGCAAGTCTGAGCGGACCGGGTCAATCAGCACTGTCAAGCTGACCCTTTATATGTCTCTGGACTCACTGGGCTGGATGAAGCAGCACTTTCAAGCTGTCTCTCCTTATATGCCCCTGGGCTCCATGGACTGGGTCAAGCAGCGCTTTCAAGCTGTTACCCTTATTTATGCGTGCCAGACTCAGCACGTCCCTATCCCCACTCTCGCAACACGATTGTACTGGCAGTAACCTACTTGATGAAGAAACCCCACAGTATTTTGGGTGCTGCAGGGATCTTTAGCTTAGGTAAAAGAAGCGTTGCTGTAGAGTGAATGGGGGAAGCTAAAAACACAAAAGAGTAAAGTTCAGCAAGAGAGAGAGAAGCAACCAACTTAACCATAAAAGTTATTTATTGAATAATAGTGATAACTACACAAGGAGAGCTTAACCAACATAACATACATTATTAAAGGTTAATACCTAAGGTAGAAAGGAAAACAGAGAGAGAGAGAAAGAGAAGGGGATCTCACTGCTCCCTGGTGCTTGAACTGGTCGTGGTTCCCAGGTGATGGTTGTAGCTCAGGATCCTGAGGGCAGGAGACAGGCAAAGTCCCCAGCACGATCAGTCAGGAGAATATGGAGTCCCAGTGGAACTGATGCATAGTTTGGATCTAAACATCAGAACCCTGACTAGAAGGTAAGTAGGGATTTTTGTAGAGAAAATACAATGGTCCAAGGGAGAACACTAGATTTGTTGATGATTCAAGGGTTTTCTTTAGGCTAGACAATAGGAGCTGATCACTCTTGGCTATGGGTGGTGTTTTCTTCCAGGGAGCTCACAATGCAACTAGGCTGCTTCAGTATTTGGGTATCAATTAAGGATTCATTACTAGAATTGGTCTGATAACTGCTGAGCTGGGTGCGTGCAGGCATAGGTTCATTAGCATCTGGAGCAGAGATTCCCATGATGCAGTGCTTCCCTGCTTTTTCTGGTCCTAGAGTTCAGTGCGGTTCTGTGTTCTCCATTCTGTATGTAAATTGAGATGTCTTCCTGTCCCATCTTTCATGCAGATGAGGCATGGGGAGTTGTCTCTGCTGACCATTCTGTATGCTAATGGAGATGTCTTAATTTTGTCACCCTTGTCAGAAGGGGTTTAGGTGTGTATCTCAACGCCCTTCACTGCTCTCTGCAAGTTTTTTTTTCCTTCTGATGGGTTTTGGTTTAAGCAGAGGCTGGGGTGGGAGGGTGTCTTTCATGAGTCAGGCTGGATACTGCACCCTGGTTCCCCAAGAACATAGAGGTGTCTGGTATCAGGTTAGGCTATGTTAGTATGGGCATATCTAGCAGAGACCCGGGAGTTATATTGGTAGGATGGCTCTTGCAGTGATTGTGGATGGAAGACGACCAAGGGGAAAGCTAAATTCTCAGAACATTGACCAGATGTTAGTCAGACCTTAGGGAGACCAATTGTATGACAGCCAGGCATACAAGCATGAGGAAGAAGGCTATAAAAGTTGCTGACTCCAAATAGGGAAATGGCAAGAAAGAGGAAGAAGACAACTTATCTGATAAATAGTATCTCAGTTACATTTTAGTTTAATTTTGTTTCACTCTTAAAAAATCTATTCTTCTCACAGAGAATGACAAATCTGAAAAGAACTATAATTTTATGTATTTATAAGTCATTTTCATGCTGTTAGACCCTTGAATTCCTCAACATTATCAGATTCTTTATATAGCTATGAAGAGACCAGGCAGATCCTCAATGGGTGTAAGTCAACATAATTCCACTGGCTTAAATTACCAGCTTACACTAGCAAAAGATTTGGCTCGTGGTTCATATTTTCAAAAATGGCCTCAAGTTGCATAATCCAAAATTGCATAGCCAAGTATTTTCATTATGCAGTTTTCAGTGACCAATTTTTTTTTGTGTTCAAAAGACTCATTTGTACATAAAAGTTTATTGTTGGGGCAAGAATGCTTGGCTAATTCTGCTTCTGATGTCACTGAATGTATAGATGATTAACTTTAAACCACAAAAATGAATGTAATAATTTCATTTTTTAACTTGTATTACAGGAGGGTTTTTTCCCCACTGAGGTTATATTTGAAACATTGCACATTTATCACCTAATACTGCCACATTTGCCACAGTTTTCTAATGATTCAAATAATACAACATTAGCTAGTGGAATGGGAGAGCTATGTTCTCGGTTTGTTCTCCATGTATGTAAGGCTCTGTAGCAGGGTTCAGTGCTTACGGCACTGCCTCATGACTTATCTGGGTATTAACTCACCACTGATCAGATGTCCCTTCCAGCAGTCGCTCAGCCCATTGTTTTAATATCACCTTCTAGGATTCTTGGTAGTAATCTTTTTTTGTTACTTGTCCCTCCATCCAGGTCACTTTAGTTCTCCCCTTCAGGGGGTGGGAGGAATGGCGGTTAGTGTCTTTCTAGGCAAGCTGTCCCTTGCTGTTCCAGGCAGTTCTCTGTTCTACATCCAAGGCTGTGCCACTTCTCTATTGGCGGATAAGGGAACTCAGGGTATGTCTACACTACCCGCCAGATCGGCGGGCAGCGATCGATCCAGTGGGGATCGATTTATCACTTCTAGTCTAGACCTGATGAATCGACCCCCGAGCACTCTCCCGTCGACTCCTGTACTCCACCGCCGCGAGAGGCGCAGGCAGAGTCGACGGGGGAGTAGCAGCAGTCGAAGACACCGCGGTGAGTAGGTCTAACTTCAGTTATTCACGTAGCTGAAGTTGCGTAACTTAGATCGATTCCCTCCCCCCCCCCCCCCCAGTGTAGACAGGCGTCAGACCTTCCCTCTGTTCCAGGTTCTAGCCCAGAGACCCTATGCTCTGCAACTATGATCTACTTCTAGACTTAGCTGCTACTTCTCTGAGCTCTGTTCTACTTCCTCTCCCGGTCCTCTAGCAATACCTATCTGAGATTCCTCTGCTCTGTGGCTACTTCTCCAACCCTGTAATCTCTAACCAACATCCCTCCTGCTGATTATTTCCCCCTGCAAGCCCCTCTGTTCTCTGCTTCTTAGGTTTATTGAATCCCTGCCTGTTCCTGCCTAGGTAAGCTTCATCCTTAATTAAGCATTATTGATCCTTGGCTCCCCTCCAGAGGCAACCTATGCAGTTAATTGGCCATCTAGCCTACCTTAACCCTTTCAAGACTGGCGTGGGTGAGCACTCAATCACAGGCTCTTTCTATATAGGGATTTTTTGCACCAGTGTAGCTACGCAGCACCAATGTAAGATGGGGCTTGCACTCATGGAGTTAATCTACATTATTTGGTGTAACTACATAAATTTCCCAATTCTAGATAAATCCTAAAACAGTAGGTACAGTACCTGCAGTGCTACATATTCATTTGTATGAGAACATGTGAGGGGTGGGGTGTACAAATAGCCTAATAACCCTTGCTCCCTAATATGACAATAGAGGCCAAATCAGTCCCATGCAGTGACATTTGAAGCTGGTGTCATTCTTTGAGGGAGGAGTTAAAAAGGGAGAGCCCAGCTCAGCTGCTCCCTTAGTGGGAGGAAGAGCAGACTTTGAGCTCTTACTGTGAGCAGAGAAGGTTGGCTGTGGCTAAGAACTGGGAAGCCTGCTCTTAACAGAGCCCCTTCCAGGTAAAGGATGAGTTTTTATTTGTTCATGTGTATTGTGGATTTCAGTGTGTGGAATTTTTGTACTGGACTTTTTTTGGGTAGACTCTATGTATATTTTGGACTTTGGAAGGAGTGGAGCTGTTATGTGGCCTAGCATGGAGGGCTAGCATGGATGACCAGGAGGAAAACACAGGCAGAACAACTAATGTGCTATGTCAAAATGGGGCATGTTTCTACATACTAATTAAGGAACAGATTGGGTGTATAGGATATTCAATGGCATAGTATATTTTTAATTGCAGTATTAGCCAAACAGAGCTATGCTATGTCTCAGTGATTTAGGGAAAAAGTAATATATTATCATAAATGTTCAGCAGTAAGGGACAATGACTGAAGATTAGTTGTTAACTTTTACTTAGTGTGTGATATCTAGGTTTAACAGTTAAGGACATAGTCAAGTGTCTATGTCCTTGTTTCTATATTTCTATGCATTCCCTTATACATTTTATCTTTGTATCAAATTAAAGCTTGGATAAGCTCCAGTTGCTGCTTCTATATTCATACATGTGTGTAAGTATAGTAGTTACTTTCATGATTCTTGAAGTAGGCCCTCCTAATAACTTAGTGTCATCTAAACTATTATGCATTTAAGAGTAAGTTCCTGTCTTTATATAATAAATATGGATGATTTAGTTGGAGATTGGCCCTGCTTTGAGCAGGGGGTTGGACTAGATGACCTCCTGAGGCCCCTTCCAACCCTGATATTCTGTGATTCTATATAAAGTACTACTGTAATGGTACAGAATTCTGTGTTTTGGATTATTACTGTACAATTTCTATAGAGATGTTAAAAAGGTTCCCGTTGATATAATAATGATATGCTGCATTGCTTTGTTAGCATTCTGAATTAGTGTCCTGAAAATTAATGTACTGAATGCTCCATGGAAGGCTAACCACTAATGTGTCTTCAGGATTCCATCTTTCATTAATTGTTTGTTGTGTTATCATAGCACCTTGGGGCCTTGACTTATGACTAGGACTCCTGTGCTACGTGTTGTACAAACATGTGCTACGTGTTGTACAAACACAAAACAAAAGACAGTCCCTGTCTCAAAGAGTTTACAATCTAAGTATAGGACGAGACAACAGATGCATATAGAGACTGTTGGGGGAATACAGGGAAACAATAAGACAATAGCATGATAGGCTGTGGTCTCAGCACTGCAGTCACCTAGCTGTTGTCCAGTTTTCATAGATTACAAGGCCAGAGGGGCTATTGTGATAATCTAATCTGACTTGCATAACAGACAGTAGAACTCCCCCACAATAATTCCTAGATCAGACCTTTTAGAAAAACATCCACTCTTGTTTTAAAAATTGGCATCAATGGAGAATCCACTACAATGTTTGGTAAATTATTCCAATGGTTAATTACTCTCATTGTTAAAAATTTACACCTTATTTCCAGTGTGAATTTGTCTAGCTTCAACTTCCAACTGTTGGATCATGTTATACCTTTCTCTGCTAGACTGAAGAGCCCATTATTAAGTATTTATATTTTCCCTGATGTAGGTACTTAAACTTTTCTTTGTTAAATTAAATAGATTAAGCTCCTCGAATCTATCACTATAAGGCAGGTTTTCTAATCCTTCACTCATTCTCGTGGCTCTTCTCTGAACCCTTTCCAGTTTTTCAACTTCCCTCTTGAATAGTGGGAACCAGAACTGGATGCAGTATTGCAGCAGTGCCAAATACAGAGGTAAAATAATCTCTTTAGTCCTACTTGAGATTCCTCTGTTTATGCACCCCAGGATTGCATTAGTTTTTTTGGTCACAGCATCACATTGGGAGCTCATGTTCAGCTGATTATACACCATGGTCCCCAAATTTTGTTCAGAGTTACTGCTTCTCAGGATAGAGTCCCCTATCCTGTTTGGTCTACATTATTTGTTCCTACATGTATATATTTACATTTAGCTGTATTAAAACACATATTGTTTGGTTGTGCCCAGTTTACTAAATGATCCAGATTGCTCTGAATCAGTGACCTGTCCTCTTCATTATTTACCACTCTCCCAATTTGTGTCATCTGCAAACTTTATCAGTGACTTTGTTTTCTTCCAAGTAATTAATAAAAATGTTAAACAGCCTAGAGCCAGGAACTGATTCCTGTGGGACACCATTGGAAACGCTTGATGACCATTCCCCATTTACAGTTATATTTAGAGATTATCAGTGAGTTTTTAATTCATTTAATGTGTGCCATGTTAATTTTATATCATTAAAAAACTAGAATAAAAATGTCATGCAGTACCAAGTCAAATGCCTAACAGAAATCTAAGTCTATTATGACAACACTATTTCCTTTATAAACCAAACTTGTAATCTCATTAAAAATCAAGTTTGTTTGACAGGACCTATTTTCCAAAAGCCCTTGTTGATTTGTATTGATTACATTATCCTTTTAATTCTTAATTAATCAAGTCCCATATCAGCCACTCTGTTATCTTGCCTGGGATTGATGTCAGGCTGACAGGCCTATAATTAACTGGGTAATCGAATTTACCCTTTTTACAAATTGGCACAACGTTAGCTTTCTTCCAGTCTAGTGGAATTTCTCCAGTGCTCCAAAACTTCTTGAAAAGCAATGTTAATAGTCCAGTGAACTCCTCAGCCAGCTCTTTTAAAACTCTTGGATGCATGTTATCTGGACCTGCTGATTTTAAAAATGTCTGACTTTAGTATCTGCCGTTTAACATCCTTCAGAGATACTAGTCGAATGGAAAGTCAGAATGAAACTATCTGTGTTTTCCCCAATACAGAACAGAAATATTTATTGAACACTTCTGCGTTTTCTGCATTATTATTGATAATTCTACCATTTCCATCGAGTAATGAACCAATACTATTGTCAGGACTTTTTGTTCCTAATCTATTTAAAAAAAAAAAAAAAAAAACTCTTTTGTATTGTCCATAACTCTGCTGGCTGTAGATGTTGCCTTGTGTCCTTTGCTTCCCTTATCAATTTTCTACAATTCCTAGCTTCCGGATTTATATTTGTTACTATCAACTTCACCTTTTTTTCCATTAGCTATATATTTTATTTTTATAGCTGCCTTCACTTCCCCTCTAAACCAGCGTCAGTTTTTAAACAATATAGCCTTCTTTCTTGATTTTGGCTTTCTGAGCATGTTGATTCCCAATGATCATTCTCATTTTTCTGGTTAAATTCTTCCTCTCAGTTGATTTGGCTCTCAATTGTTTTCAGCTTTGTGAATTTGGCCCCTTTAACAGCACTGAGTATAAATATCACTGGTCTGGACTTTACTCTGTCTGCACATTATAAATGTGATTAAGTCATGATCTCTTGTACCTAAGCTACCATTAATTTTTTGTTCCGTAATAAGTTCCTCTTATCTGTTAGGACAAGATTTAATGTAGAATTTCTCCAAGTTAGTTGAAACAGTTTCTGAGTTAATAATGTTTAGAAATGCCAAGAATGTTTTAGTACTGGCCTCATGAGACCTCCAGCAGGTGTCACTCAAATTGAAGTCTCCCATGATCACACAGCTTTTCCCTATTATAGATAGGTGTGTAAGGAGGTGGGCATCTTGTTATCTAGTGAGATTTGGTGGTCTATAGCAGACACCAACTAATACCCCATCTTGAACTTTATCTGTTAAGACATTGATCCATAAGCATTCAAGCTCATTTTCTTCTGAGTTATCAGTGACTCAGAAACAGGAAATGCCATTGTTTACATAGAGTGCTACTTTCTTTTGCCCACTTGATCCTTCCTAAGTAGGTTAAAACCATTGATGTTAAGATTCCTATTGTGCAAATCATCCTACCAGGTTTCAGTAATACCCACTAGATTGAGTTTATGCTCATAAATGGACAGTTCCAATTCCTCTTTTTTTGTTACCCAGCCATCACGGAAAAGGAGAGTTTTAAGGAGAACAATGAAGTGGCTTTGTGGATGTTTATAGGGACTTCCTCCCAAGCATGAGGGGCAGCATAGGAGAAAGTGCAAAGGTGCTTATTTGAAAATTTAACAATTGAGTGCAGGCACCATTGGCTGATAGGAGGCAGGAGTCAAACTCTTGATACTGAATGAGAGGTGATAGGCTGTGAAGGGCCTTGAAAGTGAAAATAAGTTCCTTATGTTTGGGATAGAGAAGAGAGCTGCTGGAGGGATGCAAAGAGAGGCATCATGTGGTCAAGTGGTGGGCTAGGAAAATGATCTTTGCAGCTGCATTTTGAAAGGATATGAGTAGGGCAAGGTTGCATTTGCCAGGGCCAGAGAAAAGGGTGTTGTAGAAATGGAGCTGTGACCTGATGAGTTTTAGATGGGCAGATGGATAGGAAAGGCCATATTTTAGAGATGTTATGCAGAAAGAATGTGTGAGAGTTGTATATAGCCTGGGTGTGAGGACCTAAAGAGAGGTCTGAGTAGAAGATAATGCCTAGGTTATGGGGCTGAGTGACAGGCAGGATGGTGGTGTTGTCCCTAGTGATGGGGAAAGGAGGTAGTGGAAAGGGATTGGGGGATGGGAAGATAGAGATCTGGTTTAGTCATGTTGAGCGTGAGCTGATAGCTAGACATCCATGAGGAGATGTTAGAAAGATGTGCTGAAATTTTAGTTTGGACAGAAGATCGGTCTGGAATGGAGAGAGAGATCTGTGAGTTGTCAGCATATAGATGTAGTTGAATTGTTTTGTGGATGAGATTACTCAGAGATGGTGTAGTGGGAGAAAAGAAGGGGACCAAGGATAGAGCCCCGTGGAATCCAGACAAATAACGGACGGGGGAGGGGAGGGGGAGGAAGGATGAGGATCCTCCAAAGGACATGCTGAAGGAGAAATTGGTGAGGTTGGAGGAGAACCGGGAGAGGACAGAGTCACAGAAGCCAAAGGATGACAAGATTTCAAGAAGAGTATGGTTGACTGTGTCGAAAGTGGCTAATGGGCAAAGGAGAATGGAGTACTGGTTTGGAGATTTGGCTAAAAAGAGGTAATTAGAGGTTTTGGAAGGAGTGGTTTTGGTTGAGTGTAAGGTGAGAAAACCAGTTTGTAGAGGATTTAGAATGGAATTGGGCGGGAGGGACTCCAAACTGCAGTTGTAGAAATGGGGTTTGAGATGAAAGAGAGATTGGGAAGTAGTTGGGGAGCATCAGGTGGGTGGGTTTTTTTGGCTTTTTGTTAAGATGGGAAAGACTAAAACATGTTTGTGTTAGGAAGGGAAGAGCCAGAGCAGAATAAGTGATTAAGGAGCTTTGCATGGCAGGCGAGGAGAATGAGTGTGAGGGAGATCAGGAGATGGGATGGGGATCACTAGGGTGGTGGAGAGGAGGAGAACAGATGAGACTACTGTGTGATCAGGGCAAAGGAGGGGAGAGAATGGTAGGAAGGAAAGGCAAGATGAGCTGAGGTGATTAGAAGGGAGTTGGAAAATTTTAGGGGTAGAGGAGACCAAGGTAAGTCATCTTTGGGTAGATCAGTTTCCTATATGAAAATATTAGGTACGTTTTCTCTAATTTCTGCTCAAGCAACAGTTCTTTGTCATTCTGTTTTCTGCCTTCTAAAATCCATTTCATAAGAATAGTTGAAGAATCCTACTCTTTTCAATATCAGCTTAGATAGTTGGTTCCTATTTTCAAATGTAAATTTCTTTCTTGGCTGTTTCAAACCAAGGGTTTTCATGCAACTCAAACAACAATTTTCTTTTTAGTTTTATCTAGCTGGCTTGTTGTAATGTTTATTTGAATGCTCGGAGACAGGTTTCCAGAGATTCTTGTTTTCCCTCTTCCTGAGCTTTTGTCTACAGTCTCTTTTCCTTAAAAAGATAGGTCTTCTAGTCTATTAATATAGATGAGTTAGATCTTACTGTATTTTCTTATGTAACTAGTCCTTATGCAAGTGGGTGTGCCATTAAAGTTGGTGGGACCATTCATGTAATATGAATGCAGGACTGGGATCTTATGACAGTCATGCATTGTATAGCACTGAATGACTGGACACATAGTTGTTGACTCCCCACCCCCTCTACATTTTCAGTTGTATGGGCAACAACTTAATGGAGAGTGAAAAGGTAACATGAATATTGGGAAGGGAGGGAAATAAAACAAACATTAGAGGAAAGATTGAAAAAAGTAATGGTGAGGCAGATCAGAGAAGAGGGGGAAAGAACATGCTGTTTGGGTACGTCTATACTTACCTCGGGGTCCGGCGGTAAGCAATCGATCTTCTGGGATCGATTTATCGCGTCTTGTCTAGACGCGATAAATCGATCCCGGATCAAATCCCGGAAGTGCTCGCCGTTGACGCCGGTACTCCTGCTCCACGGTAAGTTCGATCTAAGATAGTTCGACTTCAGCTACATGAATAACGTAGCTGAAGTTGCGTATCTTAGTTCGAAGTGGGGGGTTAGTGTGGACCAGCCCAAAGAGGAAGACTGAACACAATTCAGCAGAATAAAAGATTAGCGCAAGAAAATAAGTTATAGAAAATCTACATAACAGTAAAAATAAATTAATATTTTGTATTCATTTTAGTGAATTTAACGTTTAAAAGAAGATGGTGTTTTAGACCAAAAAATATCAGGAACTTATAAAAAGGAGCCCAACATTGATGCGAAATAATCCTCCCCACTACTTCAGGTCTTACTCATGGGGGATGGGAAGTGAGGAGGGAAATGTCTGTAATTTTTGCCTTTAAAAAGTGTCAGGCTTTTCTTTCAAAGCTGAATGTCAAGCTGCTTCCCTCCCTAGTGTCCAAGTGCAACCCCCTTTCAATTAAAAAGGAAAAAGTCATTGTATGGCTCAGTTCACAGCAATGAAGAGTGCACCTCAGATCTCACTTGGATCCCTGCAAATAACTGTTTTTTCCAAAATACCAAAAGGCATTATTTCACACCAAAAAAATTATTTTCAAGTTAACTAGTTACATTTAGCTAAAGTTTTACAATAAAACAACAGAAAGGGGTGGCTTAAATATGTGTGTTGATGCCCCTAAGGTAGTCAATTCCTAATCCATTTTAACCAATTTAACTGATTTGATTTAAAAACATCACCACACAAAACACTTAGTTTTGTCTCGGTGCAGTTTCAAAATGCCCAGTGATCGTCCACCTAGAAAGTGTAGGCTAATGTTAATAACTTCCGTGAACACCTTTAATTGTAGTTTATTTAATGAGCGTCTATCCAAATAGAGTACATATACTTGCATCCTTATTTGTTTTTGCCCTGTTAGAAAATTATCTTGCTATAAGTGTTTCTATATGACTAGTGTTAGCTTCATAAACTGAGCCCGTGTGTGCTAATTAAGGGCCTGATTCCAAAAGATGTTGAACACCTGCAACTGCCACTGACTTGGATGGGAGTTGCAGGTGCTCATCAGCTTTACAGATGAGGAACTAATTTAGAAAATTGAAATCCTCCTCTGACATGCCTAAATAATTACTTATTGTGCAATTACTGAAAGGGTGGTGTCTGTTTGGCTGTGCAGATCTATGTCCAGTTTTGTAATAAACAAGACAATTTTTATATCTCTAAACTTCTTCCTACAATGTTTATTTGGCTGGAAAAAATGGCTGACGCTAAAGGGCAAATGTTAGGATCATAGTAATCAGGGTGGATTTAAAAAAAATATTTTTATTTAAATCAGATTCTTAAATTAAAATCCAATACAGCTTTATTAAAAAACTATTTAAAATTAAATTTGAAATAATGACAGCCTATGTTAAGGCCTAAACTTTTTATAATCTATTAAAATAATTTAAATTAAATGCAAAAAGAATTTACTAGTACATATTTGCTGCCAAGTTTTAAAGACAGTCAAACCACTGACCTGGTGGAAGACACTTGGTAAGCACTTGGAACTAGAGTATGAAGTGCTAAACTAGCTTTTGACAGCAATTGCAGAGAGAATATTTTTTTCACTACAGTTTTATTCAGCTAGTTCAGTTCACTGACTCATTCATTCAGGTTAAGAATCCCCCTCCCCCACTCCCCAAAAAGTAGGAAAGCTTGTTTTCATCATCTCATGCCTTGTTTTTATTCATAGATTGGAAGATGAAATCTACTGGTTCTAAAATCTTGAAGGACATGGTGACCAGAAATAATCAGCTCAATTTATTAACTACAGATAATAGTTCCTTTGTTTAATAAATCAGTTAGTTTTAAATGTAAAATAATGTTTTGATCAATTTTTGATAAACATTTTTTCTTATCTATTCAGCACATTTAAGGTAGTTATATTTCATAAATCAATGTAAATGCTGATTTTGTGCATTTTAATTGAATTTGAATTGCCATTCAAATCTTAACATGTCATAAATAAAATATGAATAATTATCTAGCAAATAAGGAATGCATCATTCACCATTTTCTAACATAATAAAAATGGAAACATTAGGAATCTGAAGAAATTAATGTTAAGCTATATAATTGCTTAAATAAATGTGTATAGAATATCAGGGTTGGAAGGGACCTCAGGAGATCATCTAGTCCAACCCCCTGCTCAAAGCAGGACCAATCCCCAGACAGATTTTTTTTTTTTCCCCCCAGATCCCTAAATGCCCCCCTCGAGGATTGAACTCACAACCGTGGGTTTAACAGACCATTCCTCAAACCACTGAGCTATCCCTCCGCATCATCCAGGTTAGCAGAAAGAAACATCAAATTTAGTGTAAAGGGTTTATTGAGTTGCAAATCAACATGTTTTAATAGCTATCAACCAATGAGAATCAACCTTTCTTTAGGAAAATAACTAAAAAATAGAAATGTGTAAAACAATCAGTGATTTTAATCAAGGTTCCTCCTTGTTGATTTAAATTATGATTAAAATTGGTGATGTAAATAGGTTTAATTTTAAATCAATCCATCCTGATGGTAGTTTCCATGCCAGAGCAATGGTCTAACTCAATATTCTTAGCCTTTGGGGGTGGTAAGTACCACATGTTTCAGAAGGTGCAACAAACTTGCAGTGGATAGTTATGGAATCTTCTTCTTGGAGTATGCACAATGTGCCTGAGGTGGCATGTGACCAGGATTCATCACTGAATTTGATCCACTGGTTGGATCATCGGTTTGTCTTATAAAGGAAGTTGCTTCCTAACTCCAGTCAACAAGTGATTGGCTTATGTCATCATACATGAGGGTATCTAATGTTTTCACCCCTCAGTTCATAGTATGTATGATGACATAAGCCAATCACTGGTTGACTGCAGTCCTCCAGTTTGAGAAACACTGATCTAGATGAGTAAAGTACTCTCAGTGGTACACATACCCCGGTTGAGAACCACGGCTCTGGACTACCAGATACTGGCCTAACTGACTGGAGAAAGAATGAGCTGGATTAGAACTGAGGCTGAGTTCAAGGGTAGGTCTATACTTACCGCCGGGTCCGGCGGTAAGCAATCTATCTTCTGGGTTCGATTTATCGCGTCTTGTCTAGACGTGATAGATCGATCCCGGAAGTGCTCGCTGTCGATGCCGGTACTCCTGCTCCGCGAAAGGAGTACACGGAGTCGACGGGGGAGACTGCCTGCCGCGTCTGGACCCGCGGTAAGTTCGAACTAAGGTACTTCGACTTCAGCTACGTTATTCACGTTTAACAAATGAAAAATAAAAGAATGACAACAACTTTCCCCTATGTATTTTGGATCTGTCTTTGCATTTTGAAGTACATATGTGCATGAAAGAGGGCGCCTCCTGACCCAAAGACACAAATTAAAATAAATCCGATACATCTTGTTTTGTTCTGAAGCTACTTGACGCAGTGCTCCTTGAAAATGAAAGCAAAACAAGAGCTTTCCATCCCCCGTTGTGTTGGCAGTGTTGCCTAATGGATAGAGTAGAGAACTTAGGAGATGTGGGTTTTGTTCCTGGCTCTGCCACTGTTCTACTCAGTGACCGTGGGCAAGCTTTCTGTGCCTCAGTTTCCCCATCTGTAAAATAGAGATAATGATGCTGACCTCCTTTGTAAAATGCTTTGAGTTTAATGTATTTAAAAGCATTTTAGAAGAGAGAGGTGGTATTATTATTACTGGTAGCAGGACACAATTTCTCATGTTGTTTCAGAAGGCTTTGTGATATCTTATACATTTTGAACCACTTGGGAAGATGCTAGGCTTATTAAATGAGATGTATACATAGCAGAGAGTGACATCTTTAATTTTTAAGTATAGTATATTAAAGAAGAATCAAAAGTGGAATTACGCTTTAGCTGGTATCTTGCACTGTTGAAAGGTTAATACATATCTTGGTTTACTTTATTTTCTGTTGGAAAAAGTTACATTATTTCACCTCCTTATTTTTGGAAGTTGAATGTTAAAAATATAAATTTGTCCTGTATGCTAAATAACTTTAATATATTTTCCCTTTTACGTTCATTTGTTTTGTTTTTTATTTCCTTGTAAATGTTAAAATATATCTGGAGCTCTAGCAGTAGCTGTAAGTTTGAATGATTGTCCCTGTGAATTTTTATTGATACTAAAATAGTTCCCTCAGCAGACTGCTTTACATTCTGCATGTTTTGCTTAACCCTTTGTGTGACAGATTGAACTATGTGTACCATGATACAAATGACTAGTCACAGGCTGGCTCTGAAGAATTTTCAGTTCTCCTCCGTTATTCTTTAAGCCTGGTCCAAGCCCTGTAGAAGTCAATGGAAAGACTCCCATTGACTTCGTTGGACTTTGGATCAAGATCATAGATCTTAGGGTGGTTCTGTTGTACAGGTATAATTTGCATTTGGACAAGAGATTAAGAACAAGACAATTAGTGGTGGTTTCTGATTTCAAGTCTTTCATCAAAGTACAGCACTCCAGGTTCCTACTTATGCTATTTACTGTTCAAAATATTTGGGATATAGAGGAATAAACCTGTGTCTGACTGCATAACTTTATGTACATTTTGCAATGTGTGCCTTGTATAGTAACTGGTTTATTGTTGTAGTCCTTTAAAATCAATACAAATAGTTGAAAAAGTTATTGACGGCACAAACAGTCTATCTCAAACTTGGAGAAGAATCAAATTTTCTCTCATAACTTGCAATAGATGTCTTTAATGTGTATGTGCTAGAAAAGTGTACAATACTTTATACATCATCTACTACACCTCTATCCCGATATAACGCGACCCGATATAACACAAATTCGGATATAATGTGGTAAAGCAGCGCTCGGTGGGAGGGGCTGCACACTCCGGTGGATCAAAGCAAGTTCGATATAACACGGTTTCACCTATAACGCGGTAAGATTTTTTTGGCTCCCAAGGGCAGCGTTATATTGAGGTAGAAGTGTATCAGATGATCCTTTGCAATGCATAATTTATTTTTCTGATTTCAATAAATGCTTGTAATTCTCATGTCATGCTTCTTGGGTCATCTGCCCTATCTGTGCCCATGATAGACCTTACTTTAGAACACTGTTTCCGGTGTCTGTGTGCCCTATATAGACCACTCTGCTTTCAGTTGGTGCTTTGTTAGGGCATTGTTACTTCCTTTGGCCGATTGTTAATGACAGGGCATCATGTGAAGATCACAGTTTGTTAAACAATTCCTCCTCCTGTTACATGCACAAGGCTTGTCTGTCTTCTCTGCTATAAAAGTTGCTTTTTTCCCCCCCTTTTCAGACACTGTGGTGATCCTGAGGTAAAAAACGCAGTGAAGATCAGTCATTTTTGTTTTACCATGAGAAAGTTGCAGAGGTCCACTCCAGTTTGGGGGTATAAGGTTGACCTCAGTGAATATACCTCATGGTAAAACAAAAGTGCCTGGTCTTCACTGTGTCTTTTACCTCAGGAAAACTCATGCATGTTGGTTACCCCAAGTTGGGTTGTTTATTTAAAAAAAAAAAAAATTTTTTTAGCAGTGAAGACAAGCCCATACGGGTCTATTTCAGTAGTTGGTCTTCTGGGAATAGTCTTTTCCCTGAAGTATTATATGTAAGTTGGTAATCTGCTCTGTGATTTAGGGGTGATGATACAAAAGTGTTTAATTGCCATGAAAGTAAAAGGTAGTCCTTTGTTGGCAGCCTAGTTTGAGATATTAAGGTATCTTTAAGAAGCATACATACTATACAAAGCATAAATTTCTCACACCAGTAGTTCTATAGCAGTGGTTTTCAACTGTTTTTCATTTGCAGATCCCTAAAAAACTGGAGGTGTAGATCCCTCTGGAAGTCTTAGACGTAGCCTGTGTATCCCCAGAGGTCAGGGGATCACAGGTTTAAAACCACTGTTTTATATCAAGCAAAAAATCATAATTGGACACTTTAGTGTGGTTTTACATATAATGTGTATCTGCAGCAATTAAGTTGTTCCTGTATTAGCATTTAAAATCACCCTCTTTCCAAATACATATAAGCTTTTAACTTAAGAACTAAATAGTTATGGAACAAGTTGTCTGAAGGTGATACTAGAAATGGCTTCACAATCTTTCATATTTGGGCGTATAGTGTGTTTGCAGGACTGTTTCTTCATAAATCAGTGGTAAAATTCATTCTCTTAAATATGTGAAGATGCATTTTTTTTTTGTAATAGAATAGATGAGTGAAATTTGCTTTATTGGATAGCATGTGATAGTTCTCACAAAATCCGGCCGTTCAGTGCATTAAAGATTCTGTAGTAAGGAGTTGTGTTGAGATGCCAATCCTGTAGGGCCAGCACTAGGTACTTTGGCACTCTAAGCCACTACTATCGCGGTGGCGGTGATTCTGGTGGTGGTATCAGGAAGCTGTTTCAGCTGATGGGAGAGTGTGCTTGGACCAGAGCCATACCGGTGTGGTGGTTCCCGATCTTGGTCAGTATGCTACTACTCACAAAGGAGCAGTGCTAAAAGGAGATGTTCCAGCTGGTAGCTAAGGTGGGGCCAAGCAGGAGCAGCCTGTTAAAAATAAATAAATAAATAAATAATTATAGGTGCCATCCTATTTAGCTTACCCCTGATGGCAACCCAGTGATTCCCATAGCACCTACAACATTCCCGATTTAAGCATATGTTGGGTAAGGGCAGGAAAGAAATAATGTTTGTAGAGGAATAACAGTATGACATATCATCCCCATAGTTTTTATATTTTAATAGTAGCCGTATTTGTCTGGCTATTCACTGTGGACTTGTGTGTAGGTGTGTGTCTGAACAGTTAATTGAGTCTGATTTTGTTTCTTTATTTTTATGCAGCATTTTTACAGACACAAGCCGCAGAAAACTAGCATAGAAAAAAGAAAATACTGATAGAGAACTTTGTGATTTTTTTTTTTCTTCATGTGTATCAGATACTTCCTGTGTAATAAGGGGAAAATTGTAGCTCTAGGCTGATGCACAAAGGATTATTTAATCCATAATGAAGAAAATGTAAAGGTCAGTTGAACAAAACAAATAGTTAAGTTATTGCTATCAACTTAGAAAAACTAGACTTCTTTGAAAATACTGGGAAAATATTTGTTAAAATGGCCTAATAAAATGTGCTTCTTCAAAATTATGGTCCTCAAGTTTTGAAACAGCAGACAAATAATATAATGGGTAAAGTTGCCTTGGGAGCCACTGTTCTTTAAATTGACTAGCACATAGATGTGGAAATGAACATTATGATTTTTGTCAGCATGTTCGTTAGTGTTCCAGCTCAAATTTCTCTACCTTTAATTCTGTTGAATGAAAATGGTGTGCAGTATGTCATTCAAATATGTGCACAATCTTTGTTTCAAAATGGTCTTGATAAATGACACATTTTCTTATTCTGCATGTTGCCTTCTTAAGGGGGTTCCATTTTCAGCTTACAGTTAAAAACTAATCAATATAAATCAACTTTTTAAACAGCTTTTATTCTCAATTAACTTCACAACAATTCCAATTTAAACAAACAAGGCTGTTCGGTATCTATAAACAGAGTTCACTTACATGCTAGAAGGGACATTATTATAGAAAGACCATGCATAAGGCACTATTTTCATAACTAAAACTACTGAATTCTCATGGACTAATATTCTGAAGTTTCTTTTACATTTGTGAAAGGTTAACTCTGTTTAGATAGTCAGTATATTTAAATGTCTGACATAGGTTCTATTTCACTTCTTCTGTTTCCAAACTGCTTTTCTCTTTCTTCCATGTTATATTCTGTAAGCACTCTTTGGGTGCAATCTTGGTCCTATTGAAGTCAGTGGGAGTCTTGCCATTGACTTCAGTGGGGTCAGGATTTCACCCTTAGTGTATTTTGCCTGCTGGTGAAGTTGACTCCCTCTGCTCTGGGGAAACCATAAGCAACGTTTTCCCCAATACTTTGTGTAGAGATGTGGCATAACTAGCTTAGAAGTGGAATACTTTTGTCAGTGCAAGCACATAATTTTTAAAAAGTAAGATTTACATTGTGCTAAACTGTCTAATTTTCTGTGCCTTTTCCTCTAAAGATGTAGATCACTGATTTTGGGTCTGATTCTGTAAGCCACAGTGTGCTTTCAGCTCATTGGAATCAATGGGCATTGGGGATGCTAAGGATCTTGTAGGGTGATACTGGTAGATAGCTACTATTTACCATGGACTACTGCACTGAGCTATATTCTCAAGTAAATTGTCGATCCTTGATATACTTGAATATATATGAATGGGAAAAATATAGGTTTCATGATTTAGAAATAAATAATATTTTATAAAATATATTCAATGACATAAAAATATAAACCATATAAAAACTTCCGTTTATTTTCTTTATGGTCAATTCATTCTTAGACAATGTAGGCTGATTTTTGCGTAGTGTTGCAAGATGCTAATTTGTTCCTTTTTTTTTTTTTTTTTTTTTTTTTAATTCACTTGGATTCTAGAACATATTGTGTTCCCAGAACAAGCATTTATAAGTTAGAGATTCATTATGTTTTCTGAAATGATTTCACTCCTGCTGCATAAAATGTGTGAAACTGTTTCCAGATTAACATGGGACTACTAATTACAAACGGAATGCTTAATTATTATTCTGGCTATTGAAGAAACTTTACAGTAGGAGTAGTGGTACATGAAGTACTTTGATAAGGGTTATACATTCACTGAAGTTGAATTCTCCATTTTCTTTTGTGATTCCCTAAAAACAAAAGATATGCTGAGGATGACAATATAATTTTTCTAGTTGGGCATCTTAATTCTTTTTGAGTATTGAATGTTTTACTTATGTTTGTTTCTCTTCCTTTCCATCATAAAACATTCCCAAATTCCTGCACTTCTCTGCAGCAGTTACATTTTGAAACCACTATGAAAATAAGATATTAGGTTTACCAATAGCAAATCCAGTAAAGTAGATACACAAGTAAGGATTTCAAGGACTTATTTTGTTTAATTGGGTAGTTAAGATTGGAGAAACTGAGGTGATTTGAATGTATGGCAGAACCTTTTAGAGGTTACTGGCTTCAAGATTTCAGCAGCTTTTTGTGGTGTCTATATTATCTATCTAGATTCGCCCATTGCAGCTATCTCCATAGCCTCTGAGCATTAGTGCAACACCTCTGCACCCTACTCTCCTTTCCAGTTAACAAAACAACTTACTTTTCCTCTAAGATGTTTCTTTTACTGTTTTCTGTGCCTCCTCTCCTGCATTGTGGTGAAACCGAAAGATGAGCTGCTCTTTACATGGCCACATTGAGTGAGTACCTGTGAATTTGTTGAAAGAACAAGTGATAGACTAATTGCACTAACAAGGTTGGCAACATCACTGATAGAAGTTTTTAAAAGCAAATCTGCTGCTTGTCTGTACATACCTATGAGAGAAGTCATTTATTTCTAGGCTGTGGTTCAGGAAAATCTTAATCTGTCAAGTCAGGGGGCATGCCTTGGCATGTGTTTGGACACAGATGAACTCACTTATTTACTTTTCACCTTGTCTGTGCCACAAGTATGTTGCAAAACTCATTCATAAACCTTATTGGCAGGATCTGCTCAGTCATCCAAGAGTATTCTGCTTGCCTTTTTCTTTCATTCTTTCAGTGCATAGATGGATCTAGTTACTTATCCTCTTGCCTTTCTCACACTGACACAATGTTATGAATTAGACTATTACTAGTGGATGTATGTCATATAGACTTGATGCCTCGGCATGGATGTATGCTACCATTGATGTGTACTACTCTTATGGAATCTGAGTTTATCTTCACTGCAAAGTTAACTCAGATTATATCTTGAGAATTTTTTGTAACTTGAGTTCTATCCACACACAAACCTTTGAGTGTGGTGGTGCTTTTAACTCAAGTTGCTTGGCCTATCAAGGGGTACAGGCTAGAGTTCAAGTTAGCACAGCTTGTCAGTTGCTAACGTGACTTTTCTGCAGTGTGGATGCAGGCTAGCTCTGCTTGAGTGCTGCTACTGCTCCAATGCCTTCCCACACTTCTTAGCATGTACCCAGAAAGGACGGACAAGTTTTCCCACAGTTCATTGGGAAATAATTCATAGAGTAGTTCAGCTTAGTGCATTGCAAAGAACCATGGGATATGCTCCAGAAGTTTGAATGCCACACAGTGTGGATGAAGCAGCTTGACTGTTACTTCACAGCATGACCCCTCTTACTCAAACTAGGCTATCTTGATGTAATTTGAGTACAGATACTCTCTTGAGATAACTCTGCTGGGAAAACATAACCTATAGGCATGTGTCCAGAATTGGACTAAGATATCACAGACTTTGTGACAGCAGTGAACAAAATGGACTCCCAGATTATTGGGACCGAAGTTCTGAGCAGTGCTCTTAAGGGTTATTTTTCCAGAAATGCTCTTGAAAGGGTTAAATGATCCTGCGGCTGTCTACTGCATAGCCTTTCCCTCTGATTTTCTAGGTAGAAAGAAGTGTCTGTGTGACTTTACCAAAACGGTTTCTGTATTGTTTCATCCTAAATGCAGAATGAAATGCATCATGCTATTGTTGAGGTGGGGTCAGGGAAGCAGACTGCAACTGATTTGACATGCAGTCAGTAAATAATTTGGACCAAGATATTTTTTAAAGCATCTAATGATTTTTGGGTGTCTCAGTTTTCAGGTGCCTAACTTGAGACACCTTAAAGAAGCCTGATTTTCAGTAAGTGCTTTTACAGGGACTCAACCTTTATAATAAAATCAAACATCTACAAATATGTGCACTGCAGAGGAGCCCAAACACAAGATATGAAACCCAGCCTTGTTGGTGACTTTTCTTCTGAACTGCTGAGAGTCCCATCCATATAGGCCCACCTTGGAGGGAACAGGCAAATCATTTAACTTTTTTGCTTCTAATCTTAGATTTGCAGTTTTTCTTTCCATGTTTCTTTATACTGTTGAGAGAATGTTATTCTTGTTTACAATATATATCTAGATGATGTTCATTATCATTAGAACACACACTAAGACCAACGCTTGTTTAAAAATGGCTTTCTGACCGTTAGTTCTCAGTTTAATATATCACATCGATCTATTTGAATTAGGAGGCATGGTGATTTGGAACAGAGTGACCTTATTCAACATGTCTTTAAAACATCTGTACGGTGTCCTTCTCCAATACTGTTGGAGAGACTGAAGAACCTTCGTCTAGCAGATGGCTAGAAAGGAAATAAATAATCATGTATATGGAGATGTACAGTATATTTTTATATGTCTATTCTAATCATATTTACAGGATTATACAAATCACACTCCTCTGTTGTCACTCAGGATTATTTCTGCAGGTGCTTGACAAGAAAGTTGTCATTATCAAAAGCAATAATATATACTCAGTTTAAGAGAACAGACATTGAGATCATAATATCTATAGTAGTCAGAGAAGGAAAAGACTTGCTAGATTATAATATCCTGTCATTCACTATACCCTGCTGAGTTTCCTAAAAGGGCAGAAAATTGTGACTTCTTACACTGCTTTAAACTTTTACTATTCCAAATCTCACTATGGAGTCAGTTCCATTAATGTAGGTCATGGACAAAAACCACTTTCCTATCCAAACAACTTTGACTGACTTCTAGTTACTGCTCCATTCTCACTCAGTCCAGGTTTTTTCTTATGTGACTGAAGCTCTGCCTGTCCTGAGGAAAAATGGTTTAGGCTACACCTACTTAGGATTTAGAGACAGTCCTGCATTCAAACACTGTTCTCTAAGAATGTCTGACACTGAGGGTACGTCTATACTTCGCCGCTGGTTCGGCGGCAAGCAATCGATCTTCTGAGATCGATCCCGGAAGTGCTTGCCATTGACGCCGGTACTCCTGCTCCGCGAGAGGAGTACACGGAGTCGATGGGGGAGCCTCTTGCCACGTGTGGACCCGCGGTAAGTACCTTTTAAGTTCGAACTAAGATACTTCGACTTCAGCTACGTTATTCACGTAGCTGAAGTTGTGTATCTTAGTTCGAACTGGGGGCTTAGTGTGGACCAGCCCATAGTCCTAGTCTTCTGCCTCAACAGTTAGGAGGTGGAGTCCTGCATTCAAATCTACCCTTCTTCACTTCTTTTTCAGCTACTGGGTCTTGTCAGTTGCCTATATCACTACCTCTCCTCTCTGCAGCACCTGGTTGTTTGTTGACCATCAGTGACCCCTCTCTGCAGCATTGCTAGATATAACAAGCATTCATTGTCTGTTGCACAAGAGGAGTAGTGGCCTATAATTCTTGGGTGGCAAACAGGAGGTGCACTCAGAATTTTCTTAAGAAGGTTACCTTCTATGTCCTCATTGAGCTGCCGTATCTCTTTCCGGAGTGAGCATAGAAGTGGAAGAGGCAGTGTGAGGAGATGGCAGCATGGGGTTCTGGAAAGCGGGGAGCTGGGTCCAAGAGCGTTCCAGGGGCTGGAGTCCCAGGAGGAAGCCACCTTCCCCATCTCCAGGTCCCCTCTCCTCCCTCTTTCTCTGCCGGAGAGTCTGGAGAGACATGAATTTGTGGTATCCTAAGGCAGAGGAGATTCGCTAGGTCCCCGGCTCTGCCTCCATGCCCTCATTTGTGCGCCGGGTGGCAGATTAGAGTGCAGTCCTGTTGGGAAAATGGGGTTGTAAAAGGAGCTGGACAATGAAAAAGGATAGCTAGTGGTGGTCTTTGCAAAAAAGAAAAAAAAAACGGCTAATTTGTTTGCAAAGAGTACTCAGTGGCTAGTTCTGGGCTGGAGTTCACCTGTCAATCATTAGTGGTGGGAAGTTTTAGTTGTGCTTAGGATGCTACGGCAAAAGCAGCTGCTCCTGCTCATAAGCACTTCCTGCAGTTGAGATAGGCACTAGGTGTGTAAATTAGTAAGTACACTGAAATATTTCTATACACTTATTTTCCTCTAATACACACAATTCCCAAAGATTTTTGCTCCCATCGTCTTGCTGACTTTCTGTACTGATAATATTGCAACCAAAATAATTATATTGAATATATTGTTACCCCCAAACTTTATACTCTCAGCACCAATTCTAGTTGAAATGAGGGCTTTATTCTAGACAGTCTGAATTCTAACATGGGTGAAACATATTAATTTTACTCTTTTCTTTTTTATAGAGTAAAAAATGGCATTTCGTAAGGTAGTAAAAGGAACTGTTCTCATTGGAGGAGGTGCCATAGCAACAGTTTTTGGCCTCTCTCAGTTTTCTCAGTATAGAAACAAACACGTAAGTATTAATTACGATTTCTGTTAAAATATGAAACTTAAAATCTGCTAAAGCGTATGTTAGGTTTATATGAATAGCTTTGTTTGGATATGAATGCCAAGGGCCTCTGAGCTTGATTTGGTTGGAACTAATTTAAAGTACTGCATTAATGATGTTTCATTGCTGTAGATCTTTGAATAGTAAGAAAACATGGACATTATTCTTGTAATTGTTTTAACATTGATGTTTTAAACCTCCCATAAAAATGCTTTTGAAAACTTCCTCATCGCCTATTGAGTTAGGTGGGGTAGGTTTTTCTTCACCAATATGGGTAACAGAATAGAGTATGGCCAATATTTTCAAACTCGGGCTTGTCTACATGATCCCTGGTGCACACTAAAGGTTCCCTAGTGCGCTCTAATATAGTACTGTTTAAAACAGCACTGTGTTAAAATGAACCAGCAGGAACTACATGGACCAATTAATGTGTAACTCATTAGTGCACTTTAGAAATGACACCCCTGTACAGCGCATTATCCCAGTGGTGTAGATGAGCCCTGAGATGGCAACGGGTAAGCAATCAGGTAAGCAATTAAGTGGTTTGATTTCCATGGGTGCTGAATATTCCCAGTTCTCTCTGACTTCAGAATGGGAGCTGTGGCTGCTAACACCTCTGAAAATCAGATCACTTACTTTGGGGACCTGGTCCAATTCCCAGTGAACTTAATAAAAAGATTTTTGTTGACTTCCATGGTTAGGTGCCTAAATGTAGGCACCCATCTTTGAAAACTTTGGTCATTATCAAAATCCAAGAGGCAAAACAGACTTTTTTCCCCTGTTAATTAAAATGTCGACAAAACAAAATCCTAGAATGGGAAAGGCTGTCCGTAAGTGTACTTTTGGACAAAACAGACACATTTAAAAAAAAAAAAAATAGGTTGCTGGTTTCACTTTGTGGATTGATTCCCAGTATTGTAGTAAATGGTTTCATTTTCTCCTTTCCCAAAAGAAGGAGCAGAGCTATGGGCCTCTTCCCTCCATTCCCCAGGGAGGCTCAGGAGTGAAGCCAATATGGGAGTGCATGTGTGAACAAAGGGGTTATGGGGTGTTTGAACTGGTCTTCAGCAGAGCGGGTGGTGACTAAGCACAATTGGCACAGTCCACTCCCCCACTCTGCCTTCTATGCAGATAATTGTATACAGTAACTGGCTTTGTGCAGTGCTGTGGATTTATAAATATTCAGGCCTGGCCTAGGCAACTGTGCATGTAGAAATTTGCCTGGTGGGGTGGTCCTTAGTGTTGGTTGCCAGGCTGGAAGCTCCCCTTTTCAGAATCTTTGCCAGTCACCAACTTTCTGTTAACTCTGCTCAGTCTGAGTAGGTAGAGTGTGCAGCGCTCTGATCCCACTTGTTCCAGTCTGGGCTTGAAAATAGAGCCTGATCCCTAGAAATCCTTTTGGATTATATCCAATTCATTTAGCAAGTGCTAAATTGGTATATTGTTTATCACAATATATGTGTAGCCAGCTGTCTTTAACCTGCTTGCAATGTAACAGCTTGCCATGGACAACTAACATCTCATCTTTTACTGTATGTTAATTTTAAATTTGCTTGATTTGAATGATTTAAAATAAGATCTGGTTTTGGTTTTAATGGAGCAACAATGGTTGTAGACGAGCTTTCATTTAGTTCCAGGAATGCTTTGTCAATAATAATCCAGAGACTTTTCCTTGTATATGTACATGAAGGAATAGTAGCATGGGTGCAGGAAAAAGAGATTATGCCCCATGACATGAGTAAAGTTGGAAAAAGGATAGTCCTGGATCCTTATAACTTCAGATATAGTATAACAGAAAGTGTATTGTAAAATAGTACATTTGGATCTTATGTTCAATTCAGTTGCTGCCTCTGTCTTATACTACACCGCTACCCCATATAACGTGACCCGATATAACACGAATTCGGATAGAACGCGGTACAGCAGCGCTCCGGGGGCGGGCGGGGCTGTGCACTCCGGTGGATCAAAGCAAGTTCGATATAATGCGGTTTCACCTATAACGCAGTAAGATTTTTTGGCTCCCGAGGACAGCGTTATATTGAGGTAGAGGAATAGTTGGTGTCTTTATCAGGAGTCTGCTTGAATTAGTATACTGTAACATTTTTAAGCTTAGAATTTCAAATAATAAACCAAATACATAGGATGCTAATACGTATCAGGATTGTAACCAGAGCCAGGCAAATTTTTTTTGGCAGAGAAATTTCACTGGGAAAGAAAATGGATTCCCCCCCACCCCCAGCTGATATATTTTAATTCTTCATTTTGAAACATGTTGTTTTCAAGTTTTGACAATGACAAACAGAACACAAATGATAGAAAACAGTCAAATTGACTAGAAAAACCAAAAGTATTTCATTCTGAGTCTACTGGGGATTCAAAACAATTTTCCTGAGTTTAAAAGAAAATTTGGTTTCTATTTAAATTGTACGATATATATATATATATATATATATATATATATATATATACACACACATACACATTCCATTTTGGAAGGAAAAACCAGACCAAAAAATCCATTATTCACTCAGCTCTAATTGTAACAGATTAATTACACACATGGATTTTTATGAAATTGATGTTCCAAAATTCAGGGAATTGCTCCCTTCTCCATCAATACTAGAAATCATATGGAAATGTATTTCCTGGGATGGATGTAAAACTTTTCGTTGAGAAAGGTGACCCTAATGGCCTAATGAAACACTGGCTTGTGACCTGATCTCTGAAGCTACTGCAAACTGTGGGATCACCCTAAAAAACTTCTCTGAAAACTTCTAGCATATATATAAGCAAGGAGTCTGGCAAGTGAACAACATACAATTTCTCATGCTTCTGTGTTGTAGTAACTTGCACATTGGCTCTGTGATGTCCTTAAAAATTACTGCCTTAAACACCCAATGGAGGGCAGCAGGTGGGACATAACTGGAGGGATTGACACAATGGAGAACAGTTCATTTACAGTGTTGACATATCTAAGCTGTGAGCATATCCCACAGCACAACTGTCCTCTCTTTAATAATGCCTGCCAATCAAATATATGCTAGGGCAAAGGATCTTCCCATCTACAAGAGCCAGGAAAAGATGATGCCCCAAGACGCACACTAATTGGCTACACATTGTAGTCAGTCTGTGGCTTTTTCAAAAATGGAATTTATCAGACAATCAGACAGAAAACCTAAATTAATATGCATATGGATTTCCCCTTGTCCCCTTAAGCATGACCTAATTTACTCTGTGGCAAGTTGTACCTCCATGCTGTGGCAAGGTCTCTGGATTCTGTGGCACTCTGGTGTGGCAAACTAAAATGTATGCGGCAGCCAGCATCAAGTTGAACACGAACAAATTGAAGTCTTTAATATGAAAAGAAATGACACAATCAGTACAGAAGCTCTTGTTAATTTTGATACAAAATTTAATTCATTTTACATTGTTTCCCACATTCCAAGTGTTTCAGATTTTTGTATTGATATCACACAACTGCACCATAGAAATTGTCAGGTGGAAGGTAGAGGCTTTGGCAGCTGGGTTGGGGAGATTTGGGGCTTTTGGAATTTGACAAGTCGTGGGAGGAAGTTTTGAATTCTTGAATGAGCACATTAGCTGCCTGTTTCTGCTAAAATGATCAGCAATGATAGTTTATTTTGGCACTTAAATTGGCATAATTAGGTTTCAGAGTCAACATGAATGAGGCAGTTAACACAGCTCAACTATGTTTACAGACTGCCTATAAACTCAGGAAGAAAATTCTTCAGTGGTTTATGTGGCGGTCATGTTTTCAAGGTTTTCTTCACAAGCATGGGCAATAGGAAAAATAACTTAACCCTCCCCCTTCAAATTCTGGAGCACAATTACCCAGTTAAGAATGGTATTAGGAGTAAATTCTGTGGCTATAGTATCACGGAATACTTGTGGCCCTGGGAAAATTTCACCAAAAGCTGCTGCAAGTTGTTTTCTTCTTTTTCAAACCATCACTGTATATACATTGATTTGTGCAGCAAAAGACAAATTAATCACCTGGCTTAACTCATGGACTTGGAGCTGCTTTGTAGTAATTTCTGAATAATGGTCGCTAGGATATTTCCTGTATGAATATATTGATTTAGTTTACTAGCAGGCTGTGAGGAACAAGAGGGAGGACACTGGCTCAAGATAAGGCACACCAAGTAAATACTTACAGGTTGTTACAGAACAGTGGAAGAGCCACTGGCTCAGAGGATACTGGCTCAACCTCCTATGCAACCTACCCAGGGCTGGCTCCAGGGTTTTGGCCGCCCCAAGCAGCCAAAAAAATAAAATAAAAAGCTGCGATCACGTTTGCGATCTGCAGCGGCAATTTGGCGGGAGGTCGTTCGCTCCGAGCGGGAGTGAGGGACCGTCCGCTGAATTGCTGCTGAATAGCTGGACGTGCCGCCCCTCTCCGGAGCGGCTGCCCCAAGCACCTGCTTGCCAGGCTGGTGCCTAGAGCCAGCCCTGAGCCTACCAAACTTGTTTGGAGAAGCAGGGCCAAAAGCCCAGGAACTGAGAAGGACAAAGAACTTGGGCTGGATAAAAACAGAGTCAAATTTCTCTACCTTTAATTCTGTTGAATAAAAATGATGTGCAGTATATCAGTTCAAATATGTGCACAATCTTTGTTTCAAAATGGTCTTGATAAATGACACATTTTCTTATTCTGCATGTTGCCTTCTTAAGGGGGTTCCATTTTCAGCTTATAGTTAAAAATTAATCAATATAAATCAACTAGCTAGGCCTGCCTGGGATACTGTCAGTGGATGGGGAGCCTATAGGTAAGATAGACATGCATGTAGACTGTTTTTTAAAAATCCTTTTGTCCCCATCTTATGTTGTTCCCTGCTATTAGAATGAAACAGTACTTTGTTTTCAGAACACTTCTGGTCACTGTATTCACCACTGGGCATAGACTCCTAAAGGGAAGAACTGCTGGTATTGAACTCAGTTGCACCCACTGGTTATGCACAGGTGATATTCTAGATTCTGTAGCCTAGGGCCCAGTCTGAGAGTTGGAGAATTGCAGAATTCCACCCTAGGAGAGGGAGATGCATGAAGCCTGACACCTGAGGGGTGGTGGTGGGGGGGTGTACTCAGAGATCAGAATGGAGGTAGAGGTGCAGCTAACCTTGCAACTATGTTGTTGACCATCACAAATGGAACCACAGATTATCATGTGGCCTGTATTGAAAGCTTTATATTGGCCTAGATTTTCCTTCCTTGTGGCTGGCTCACTCTTTTTTTCTCATGCCTTCATGGTAACATTTCCTTCCTTTAAAGCAGTTCTTTCTGCTATTGGGATGTCTGCCATTTTGGCCAACACACTGGGGTTGCACCAGGGACCCCAGAGCTAAAAGCATGAGTTTCTACAGCTTGAGCTAAAGAGCAAGGCCCTGTATGTATGAATTGTAAGAGACTTGCATCCTCTGTCGAGCTGGCACAGAGGTTGATGTGTAATAAACAATGACCATTACACTATAAGGGTATGTGAATCTGGATGCGGCTAATAGGATGAATATTTTGCTTTGAAAAGGAAACTGATTTATTTATTTATTTGTTTTAAATCTTACTCTTACCAAATGATGGCCATGAGTTTGATGTAAACCTACCTAGAGATAATACAGGACAAATTATTATCAGAAATGTTTACTTTACGATTACTAGATCAGTTTAGAACTTCAAGATTTAATTCAGGCTGCCAAACTAAATTTGTTCTCCCAAAGACTATAATCAAAACCATTCAAGGAATGCTTCCCTGAGAAATTGTAGATATAAACTGCAATCGCTTATTTTGGTAAACACACTTGTTTGTTGCCAAACGAATCACATTATTGCAGATGGAATCCCTGTATGCAGCTTTCCTTTGGTCTCCCATTTAATTGAAAGCAAGATAAATCACTATCAATTTCAAGTGCACCAGGCACCATGCTGTATGTACACTAATATCTGTTTAGGACTCTATACCAAAGGATCTGTTCTTTTACCTGGGTATAGCTGTGAAAATATTCAGCTGTACACACTGACTGTCCCTCTTTGAGTGCTGAGTCTTGTTTTTCTGGCAATATTATGTCCAGCTAAACATGTTGAAATTGACACAACTTTTTTGCTGAAGGGAGGGTGATAATCTTGGAAAAACCTGTTAAAGGTTTTTACCTTGTCTCTTGTACAGAACTAATTTAATGAGGGGGAATTTTTGAATTAAAAAAAAATAAAACAAACTTTCATGTACTGTAGAGACATGAACATAAATAGTAGTGGATAGCTAGAAATGGACACATTTCTGACTCCTTCAACTATCCATACAATTTGGTTCATCTATCATTCTGTGGCCCCATTTCAGCATATCACTTAAGTGCTTAACTTTAAGCATGTGAGTAGTCCCATTAAAAGATAAGCATATGCTTAAGTGCCTTGTTGAATTGAGGCTTCAAGTCAGAATTACAGATCAGAAGATAACTTTGTCTAGAGTGGAGGATAGCTACAAAACTGGACCCTAAATACAATAAAATTCAGGGGGTAGTAGACTTTAGCTAGAGCGAAGTGGAGCTTGCTGCTAAAATTTCAATGACACACGTCTAAGTGAGATATTCTGCACACCCAGCTCTACTTTGTGTATTAAAACAGGAAGCTTCAGTGAATCCTACTGGTTCATTAAAGGTACCGGGGAATAGCATTGTATCAGAAACTGAACCAGAGGCCAGGAATTTGTCCCCTTCCTGCTCCCCCAAGGATAGATTTGGTTTTAAAGAAAATGTCATATTAAAAAAATCAAACCTGGTGAAAATTTGTTTGCACAGTTACAATTCACATTGCTTTTATTTAAAGTCTGATTTGTGTTTGACGTGTGTAGCAAGTGGTTAGCTAAAAGCAGTTTGTAATGTAAAAGCAGGGGAAATACTTTAGGTTGAGTGGGCCATTATAATTTCTCGAAATTAGGTCGTGAAAAAGGCTTATTAATTTTTACTTGACTTAGAGGAGGTATACAAATATGGTTAGTACCTCCTTAATTATAATAAATAGAAGATGAAGCAATTTTACTTTAATCTAACTACTCCATTGATTGACTCGCATAATACAGCAGCAACCTCTTTCATTCTCTTATGTATTAAGTAATTTGCATGAAACCCTACACACTATGCTCAAATTAATACTGTACATGATTACAGGACAACCTGATTGTTAATTGCCTGTGGTCTTTAAATACGCACTTCTTTCAGCAGTAGACACTAATTATTAGATCTTGTTTTCTGTTGCACCAGTAGTGACAACTGTGTAGAACATTTAAAAAAAATTTGCAAGTCTAATAAGGGTTTAAACATGGGGAGAAAGTGATCTAATCATTTTGAGTGGAACTATCCAAGGTTCATAAACCATGGAAGGCTGTAGATCGGGCTTCCGTCTAGTCAGTAGTTCACCTTGGGGATGTCGTGTAAACCATTATTTAGTCTTGCACCCACAGGGATGTGTTGCAGAGAACTATAAGGCAAACAATAAACTATTTGTTAAAGGGACACCGAAGGTTGACATGCGTAAAGCTTAACCTATTTAAAATATCATTGTATTTTAACTGTCCTTCAGATCATGAAAATATTTGTCATGTGCCTTTTTATTTATTTATTTTTCTTTAAAAGTTTTATAGGGAGGCCTTGCTCTGAGTCATTTCTATTACTACAGAGCTGATTGGCCACTTCAGAAAACTGCACCATTTGGCTGCTTACCTCAGGGAACCCTGCTCATCAGAATTAGGGATGAAAGATGTCTCTAACAGCTATAATTCACAGGCAATAGAGCAGGAGACAATGAAGCTATTTTCTAAAATTGAGCAATTTGTGTAATTCAGTGCATTTAAAAAAGATGTGCCGTCATGTGTGGAGGTCATAGGCGTGGTCTACATGGTGAAATTGTCATGCAATTGTCACTTATAACTATATAGATTATAGGGCATTGTGGAAAGGCAGATACAAAGCATCTCTGCAAGTGGGAAGGCGTGGAAAAGCAGCGTAATAGGGAAAAGCAGCGTAATAGGGAAAAGCAGCTGCTCTGCAATGGTGGTAGAAGATAGTATTTTGTAACTTAACCTAAACTCAAGTAACGTGTGCTGAGCTGTTAGAGGCTGAAGACCAATTAGATCTACTAGACTACACTCCATTGCAGGGTTGTTCCCTACTGTATGCATATACTTCAGTACATTGCCCAATCAAATGCTAAATATCTGTAGGCTTCAACCATTTCTCTTGGAACAATATTCCATAATCTGTTAGGAAACTCTTATGATGATCAGCCTAAATTTCCTCCTGGTTCACTTTAATCAATATCAGTACTAGCCGCACCCATTTGTATTAATCAGTTCTTTTGTCCTTGGCCTTTACACCCTGCAAAAACTTATAAGATATGTCTACGCTGCAGTCAGAGGCGTGGCTGACTTTTGATCTATCTAGCTCAAGTTACAATTGCAGTGAAGCTGCGGCAATGTGGGTGACTGCTTGAGTACATACTTGGAATCCGGAGTGGGCCTGTACGGCCCATGCTGCCTCGGCTTCATTGCTATTGTTGCTCGAGCTAGCAAAATCAGAGAGAGCTTTGGTAGGTCTACTTCTGCTGCAGTCACACTTCTGAGTGAAGTGTAGATATTACCATAGGCAGTTTTGTGACCTACGTGTTCTTCAGCAGATTGAGAAAGAAGATAGGGAGCCTCTTAATTATTTATTTGCCGCCACATAAACATAAACTTATTACAAAATCAAAGTCATGGTGTTTTACAATGTTAAAAATTAATTAAAATTGTATAAAGCCCTGTAGCGGGTGGGGGTGGGGGGTAACCCCGCTTCGGTCCAGAGCGGGCTGTGGCTGGAGAAAGCAGCTTTTAGGCTGAGCTGATTGGGGGAAGTGGCTGCAGTTGGGGCCACGCCCCAAACAGACTCAGCTGACCCTATAAAGGCCAGGGCAGCCAGAAGCTCAGCAGTCTCTCTCGGAGTGCAGAGAGAGAAGGGCCTGGCTGCAGCAAGCTAGGGATAGCGTACCTGAGTAGAGCAGGGCTGGGGAGCTCCAGCCTGGAAAGCCCCAGGCTGCGGCCTAGTGGAAGGCCAAGGGATACTGGGGGTTGCAGAGGGCAGCCCAGGGCTAGGCCGGGGCAGCAGCTCCAAACCCTGCTTGCCAGTGATGAGTGGCCTATACTGCAGTCTGTCCCAGGGAGCGGGGGGTAGTTGGTGACTGGCAGTGGCCTAGTGCTGAGGCAAGGTGGGGATAGTGGGTGGGGGTTCTCCTGGGAGGGGAGACATAGCGTGTGGGTACTACCAGGGGGCAGCACCCAGAGCAAGGGGCACCGGGGTCTTGGGAGGGACACGGGAGCCCAGAAGAAGACAGGTGGATCACCGGCCTGCAGAGGGCGCTCCAGAGGCTGGAGAGCTAATTCCCTGGACAACCAGCAGGAGGCCCTGCAGGGGTGAGTCCGACCTTCTTACAAGCCCTCTGAAACCAAAAAGCAATATCTTAACTGAACAAAATGACATTACTTTTATACTCCTTTCATTTGTACATTTCTAATTTAGTTTGTAAGTATATTGAAGGAGGGATTATGTACTTGAACCTCCGTGGTGCTAAAGATGAGCTGAACCAGGGGATAGGGAAACAGGTGCTTACAAGTCTTTCTCTCCCAGATCTGGGGCTTATTGGGGCCAAACCTGTCCCCATAGGACTGCTCTAACTTATGACGGCTCAAACTGCCTCTAGGGACAATTCTTCCAGCCCATGATAGCCAGAGCACACAGCACTGTGGCCTGGCTGAGAGAGCCGAGAGTGTGTAGAAGGGCGGAGGAGGTGGCATAGTGTTGACTAAATTGGCTTTACATCACTGGGAAAAGCATATGGCAGTTTTAAACTGGTAGTGCAAAGGGCTCTTACCTTGAATGAGGATGGAACCCTGTATCTTTAAGTGACATGTGCATCCTCTGGTGATGTAGAAATATAATGTTATTCTTTCAGATTCAGCTTTGGTAGACTGAATGTCTTTGCTGCTGAATTGTGCATGTGTTTAGCTAGCTGTTTACTTAGGATGATCATTTATATAAATAGAACTTTAATGAAGTATCAGGCTGAGCATGTTCAGCCGATAGGGAGGAGTGACTTTTTGGAAGCTACTCCAGCACTGAGTCACCAAAGTTACAGTTTCGAAGTTCTGACACTTCACTTGCTGAAGAAATAAGTGTTGTCACCTCACTTATATAAACTATTCTGCATATTACTTTCCTATTTATTTCTACTATCTTTTATTCAGAGTGCAAAAAATATAGCAATTCAAATATTGGAAACTGAACAGCTTTCAGATTGCAAAATATAATATAACACAACACTTAGGCTGAAATCTGCATCCCTTTCCTGCTCCCTTTGCACTAGGTGGGAGGGCTG